>NC_143401.1:75126123-75176123 GCF_052110815.1 Crocodylus siamensis
TGACTTTGCTAGAATCACTTGACACGCACCTGGCATTGAGGGACTATCGCTAAGTTGCCAACCCATGTCTGTCTATCTGTTGTTTTGAACAGCCCAGTGGCTAATACCCTTGCAGTGCTCAGTTGGCCTGCAACAGAATTGATCTATCTATCTGTTGTTATTATCTGTTATTGACTATTAGCTCTTTAATACTGCATTATCTGCTTATTGCATTTATCTTTCTGTTAACTGTTGTGTGTGTAAGCTATAATAAATTTGCCTTCACTTCACTCCCAGCTTTGCCTCCTCGATTGGAAACTGAATCAAACAGCCCAGTTGGCCTGTGATAAAACTGATACGCTCACAGTGCCCAGCTGGCCTGTGACACCTCCCATTATGTTGAGACAGGCAACATAATTTCTCAGTATCACTGACTGAGCCCCTCTCTACACATGCATGGCAGGAGGTGTGATTGTGGTGGCAGAAGGTATGACTACACATTAGATCTAATTTTGCTTTATTGCCAGTGTAGGGAGAGACCAATCCTAATGGGGCTCTTAGCCTTGGGGACCATGTACATCTGGGACCAAGAATCCCACACCTGATGGGGCTCTCGGTCCCAGCTGCACTCCATGTGCAGCCAGGACAGAAAGACCCATCAGCTGCAGGACTCTCAGCTCCTGCAGCTGTGTGGTGGTGCTGCTGTCTCCCAGCCACAAATGTGAGTGGAGCAGGCATGACTTAGGAGATTGCAATGACTGGCAGATCACAGCAACTACAGTATTCCAGCCACATGACTACCTACACATGCAAATTAAAGCTAGATAGAAACCAGCTATAAAGTTTCATAGACATTAGGGCTGGAAGGGACCTCAGAAGATCATCAAGTCCAGCCCCCCGCCCAAAGGGCAGGAAGTCAGCTGAGCTCATGGGATCCCAGCAAGATAAGCATCCAATTTACTCTTGAAGGTGTTCAATGTAGGTGCTTGAACCACCTCCGCTGGCAGACTGTTCCAGACCTTGGGGGCTTGGACAGTAAAGAAATTCTTCCTTATGTCCAGCCTGAAACGGTCTTGCAGTAGTTTATAACCATTCAACCTTGTCACCCCCTGGGGCGCTCTAGTGAACAAATCTTCCCCCAGATACTATGGTCACCCCTGATAAACTTATAGGTGGCCATCAGATCACCCGAGCCTGTGCTTTTCCAGGCTAAAGGGCCCCATGGCTCTCAGCCTGTCATCGTAAGGTCTGTTTTCATGACCTCTGCTCATGCGTGTAGCTCTCCTCTGGACTCTCTCAAGCTTCTCCACATCCTTTTTGAATTGTGGAGCCCAAAACTGGATGCAGCACTCCAGCTGTGCTGGAGCACAAGGCCGAGCACAAGGGGGGAACAATGTCCCGGGATTTGCTTGAGAAGCATCTATGGATGCAAGCCAGCGTTTTGGTTGCTTTACTAGCCGCAGCATCACATTGCAGGCTCATGTTCATCTTGTGGTCAATGATGACCCCCAAGCCTCTTTCTTCCATAGTGCTATCCAACTGCCGAGCCTATAAGGATGCTGCAGGTTTTTCCTCCCAAGGTGGAGAACCTTCCATTTTTCGGTGTTAAACACCATTGGGTTCTTGTCCAACCATTTGCTGAACCTGTCCAGGTCAGCCTGGATCTCCCTCCTGTCTTCTGGTGTGGATAATCACATTTCCCTTAGTTCTGGCATTTCCTAAATTTTGACTTGGCCATCATAATATTATTTTAAGGTAGTGCTTTTTTGGATGTAATACAGCTTAAAGAAGTTAAAAAAGAGTATCAGTCTATTTTTAAATCTCTCTGTAAGTTACCTTTAATACACATTTTTGAGCAATAATTTTATAGCTGGTTGGATTTTTAAGGCATGATAGTTAATTTGCACATGTAGTCAGTCTAAAAAGGTAATTGTATAATAGATATAATATGTAGAGGGGGCCTGTGTGATCAACATTGGATAAGAGATGTTTTCTAAATAAGCTAATATTTATTTTCAATGCATAGTGTCAAATTACTTCTCCTTCACTTAAACAATAGTCACTGTTCAAACTGCAAAGAAATGGACTTGAGCACAGCTTGAAAGGTTCTAATACTCAAATCTAAAAACCTGGCCATATTTAACTGACCATAACAAAACTGCCATTGACTTTAATGGATAGAGGCATGAAGGATTTTAGCCCTAGACTATGAAGTTTGGCAGATTGGCTGTAATATTACATTAGATCATCTAAAATTCCCAATACCAGAAGCTCCCAAACCCATCCATTGACATGTATCCACAGGCACATCCCTACTGGACATGTCTACACAAGATGCTTACTGTGCAGTAGACTAATAATACTATGCAGTAGTGTGCTGGTCAAAAACTGTGCTAATAAGCTACTGTGCAGTGTTATTAGGCTTCTGCACAGCAGGCATCACAAAAAAACTATGCATCAGTGCTACTCTGCAGTAACAGTTACTGTGCATTTAATTAGTACAGTGAAATCTCTGTTATCCGGTACTTCACCAACTGGAATACTCTAATAACTGGAGTTTCCGGCTGGCCGGCTGGACATGGGGGCAGGGGAAAGCTTGCACGTGGCTGCCGCTGCCGCCACACACCACCCCACACTGCTGCTGCTCTGTGTAAGGCTGCCACCACCCCCACACCATGCTCCACTGACTGGACGTTGGGAGGGGGTGCTGGGGAAAGCTCACACATGGCAGCTGCCACCCCCACCCACCACCCTGTGCTGCCGCCACTCTGTATCTGGCCACCGATACCCCCCCTTCCCAGCTCCGTGTTAGCTGAAAACCCTGCTGGGTTATTTCAGATAACCGAGGTTTTTACATAACCAGCAATCCCCTCACCCCAGGGACGCTGGATAACAGAGATTTTACTGTACTTCATTAACCAAGTACCAAACTAAATGCACAGTAACTACTGCACATTAATGAACATGTAGACATGCCCACTGAGTTTTAAAATACTGAAGCATGCAGCTTTTGGCATTTCTTTAATATCCCTGCCATTAATTACACCAGATTAACCATCATCTTTATAGGAAAATGTTAGCCCTGAAAACAAACTATGCCTCTCCATCCAAGAAAATCCAAGTATCCCTAAAGCTCACAAGGCCACTCTCATGATGCCAAACAAATGGGAACAGATGCCTGCCCCCCTCTACTGGGTCCTAAAGCCAAAATCTACTATTTTATTGCTTTTTAGGTTCCGCTGCCTATAGCACTCATAATCTGCTAGGCTTTCACTTCCCATTTCCATATACCCACACCCCATTCAGGGTCCTTCTCCCTAATCCCTTCATAGAATACGCATCAGCATCCTCTCCCCAGACCCCTTTCCAGTCATTCCCCAGTTAGCAAAAAATTCCACCTTCCTCCACCAGTACCACACACCTCCCAGTCAGCTTTCAAGCCCTTTCCAGGTGCTAATTATATAGCACAGCAGGCCTTACCTGCTTCCTGTCACATGACCTAGCAAGAGGGGAGTCAGGCATTAGTCAAAGTTAGTACTGTATCCCCTTAAACTGGCAGCTTATCTTGAGACAGCATTTTAAAACAGTCTTTATCTACAGAACTTTTACAAAGTCAGCACACCTTTGCTTGTTTACAAGTATGTTGTCCATTCCTTTCCTATAGAGAAGCAAATGCAGAGAAGTATACTGATTTATTTTAAGTCATACAACCAGAGAAGAAGGAGTTCTGAATACCAGTCCTGTGCTCAGAGAAAAAAAACAAAGCTTCAATAAAAACATCTTAACTATTTTCACTATTTTAAATATTACTGATTAAAATTAATATTAATAATTAAATAAATATTACCACTTGAAATTATCTAGATTTTCAAATGAAATCACCATCTCTCCTCTGCTTGGACTTTGTCAACCAAACCAAAGGCTACCACAGCTATGGTTTATAGCAAGCTGCAAGCAGGACTAATACAGATCTCCAGTCCCCAAGTACAACAAACTATGGCAACCAGTCAAAGGCAAACCTCAAAATCTGGTCTGACATAGCAGCTATTGCAATTGTTGGTTACAAAATCTTTTTCTCACATCATGTTTCTAACCATGTAATGCCACTTTCTTGGCTGCTTAGAGATCATTTGGAAGCTGCATTCTTTTCTGTGCTCAGATTCCAAAAGCCACACTTAATTTCAATGCTAACCCAACTGAAAACAGATTGAATCAGCTTTTCAGCAGATGCAACGAGCATGCAAACACAGCATGCTGCTTCTTTTCTCTCCATGGAAAGTAGTAATAACTTGTCCACGTGTACTTTTTAATATGAAGTAATCAATACCATTACTCAATAATAACAAGATACAAAAAAAACTTTAAAATTATTTTTCTGTCAGTTTCTCTAAATCCATAGAAGAAACTAAGACACAAAGTACTTCTATGATGGCTATAAACTCCCAGGATTTTTCTTCAGCAATATCCACTTCCTTCCCACTGGGCATGTCTACACATGCATTTGATCCGGCCTCAGTTTACACTGGTGTAAACTACTCTGGAATAAACATTTTTGGGGAGGTGTCTACACATGCATGGATTACAGAGCTGATTTGCACCAAGTTTCATGCAGCCTTGCAATGGGCCCTGCTGCCACCAGGGGGAGCTCGAGGCTCTCCCTGGGGGCTAATCCAGGGGTGGCAGGGAGCACCAAGCTAGGAGACAGCTGTCTCCTAGCCCCAGGAGGCTGCCTGCTGTTGGGACGGGGACAAGGTCCCCCTGCCTCAGCAGCCCTGGCTCCCCAATAAGGGGTAGGGAACTTGGAAAAAACTTCAGGGGGGGGCCAGGTCCCAGTCCCCTGCTCTGATCTGTTGGTGGGGCAGCTAGCAGCTAGTTCACTGCTAGCTGCCATACCAGCAGATCATGGCAGGAGGCTGGGACCTACCCAATCCCTGCAGCTCTTTCCAAGCCCTGTGCCTTGATCACCCAATCAGGGCATGGGGCTGGGACCTGCCCCTGACCAGGACAGTTCCCAGTCTCTGCCCTGCATACCAGGCAGAGGATAGGCAGCTTGTTTCCAGCTCAGCTCTACGAGAACAGAGCTGGAGGGAGAACAGGCTGGCAGGGCTTATCCCTGACCAGCTCGGTACGTGCAGAGCCTATTGTCCCCACCTATCGTCCCTCCCCTGCCACCCAGCTCTGCACTTGCAGAGCTAGGTGAGGAACTGGCTCCCCTGCTTCCACCAGCAGGGAACTCCCAGCACCAGCTCTGCAACCACACAGCCAGTGCTGAAAGACCCTTATCTAATCACAGGGGTGGTGCTCATAAGGGTCTCCCAGCACTGGCCCCACAGTCATGGAGCTGGTGCTGAGAGATAAGGATGCAGATCTCCCAGCTCCCACTCCCCAATCACAATCTTGGAGCAGGGGGCTTGAAGCATAGTCTCCACCTGGGATCCTGTGGTGGAGTCTGCTCCAGCAGCAAGCAGCTCCCGGGAGCAGAGAGCCATCTCCTGCACCCTGATGGACAGCTGACTGGGAGCAGGTGTTGCTCCCTGTCAGGTGTCTACATGAGCACTACTGCGCCGTTAATAATCTTAAGTAAATTTACTACTTGCATTTGCACATGTAGATGCATGTCCTTACTTTGCAGTAAAGTATGATAATGTGCAATAAAGTATGATAAAGTATAATAATGTGCATTTCAGCATCTCGTGTAGATATGCCCATTAGATCACATTGTGTGTATTACCCCAAACAGACGATAAGTCACAATTCCATGGCATGGAACTGCAAACAATGACAACAGCCAAACAAAAGCATATTCCCAAAAGCTATATAGAATGACAAACCATACCAAACTGTCTTGTGGACTGTAGCTAGTTCTGCATCCACTTCTGCCATTTCTAAAAACTGAAGTGTTGCTAGTAGACAAACATTTCCTTATACCTAAAACCATCCTGAGATCCTAGCATATATCTCAAACTTTGGCTCTCCTTGTCCCTCTTCTAGGTGTCACCTTCCTTTCCTAAGTCACTGTAAACTTTTTGCGTGAGAATTTCTCTACAGTTACTGCCACTTAGAACAGCCTGATTGTATCTCTCTGCTTCATCTAGATTCATGTTAGGGACTTGAAGGAACCTCTCAAATTCATCAGGTCTACCCTCTCTGCGTTTGGGCAGGAAAGACGGCTGAGGTCAGATGACCCCAGCAAGGTAAGCATCCAGACTTTCTTTGAAGATATCCAGAGTACGTGATTGTACCACCTCTGTAGGGAGTCTATTCCAGACCCTGGATACTCAAGTTGTAAAGAAGTTTTTCCTTATGTCTAATCTAAAGCAGTCTCCTAGAAATTTATGACCATTAGTTCTAGTCTTCCCCTGGGGAGCCAACATTCTCCCAGTCCCTGATATGAGCCCCTTATATACTTATAGGCTGCCATCAAGTCCCCTCTGAATCTTCTCTTCTCCAGGCTGAACAGACCCATGTCGCTCAGCCTCTCATTGTATGGCCCATTCCCTATACCTTTAATCGTATGCGTAGCCCTCCTTTGGACTCTCTCAAGCCTCTCCACATCCTTCCTGAAGCGTGGTACCCAGAACTGGACACAGTACTCCAGCTGTGTCCTCACCAAGGCTGAGTAAAGCAGGAGGATGACATCCTTAGTTATGTTTGATATGCATCAGTAGATGCATGCCAGTGTTTTGTTTGCTTTGCTGGCTATGGCATCATATTGATGGCTCATGTTCATTCTGTGGTCTATCAAGACCTCCCACCACACGTAGGGGCAATCTTGGGGATAGCACTTCCAGGCCTCGGGCCTGCGCAGATATAGTTAGGGATCTTTTGGAAGGGCTGGATGTTTTTAAATCTGCGGGCCCTGATGCCCTCCATCCATGGGTGTTGAGAGAGCTGGCAGGGGTCCTTGCTGTGCCCTTGGCCCAGCTGTACGAGCAATCATGGTCCACAGGCCAGGTGCCTGGAGATTGGAAACTAGCTAATGTGGTCCCCATTTATAAGAAAGGGGGAAAGGAGGACCCAGGAAACTATAGGCCCATAAACCTCACATCAGTCTCAGGGAAAATCCTTGAAAAAATTATCAAGAATTACATCTGTGAGTGGCCAGCAGGGGAGATCAACATGGGTTTATCAAAGGCAAGTCCTGCCAGACCAACCTGATGGCCTTTTATGACCAGGGAACCCAAATCCCTGGATGATGGTGTTGCCATGGGCGTAGTCTTTCTGGACTTTAAGAAGGCCTTTTTTACTGTCTCTTACCCCATTCTCATTAATAAATTGAGCAACTGTGGCACTGATGCCTATATAGTTGGATGGGTCAAAAATTGGCTGATGGGGCACACCCAGAGAGTGGTTGGACAGGTTGTACTTGACATGGCAGGATGTGAATAGTGGGGTCCCCCAGAGCTCAGTCCTGGGGCCTATACTGTTCAACATTTTCATCAGTGACTTGGATGAGGGGGTGGAAAACACATTGTCCAAGTTTGCTGATGACACCAAGGTGTGGAGAGAGGTAGGCACTCTTGAAGGGACAGAGAGGCTGCAATTAGATTTAGACAGACTACAGAAGTGGGCTGATGGTAACAGGATGGTGTTCTATGTAGATAAATGCAGGGTGCTACACCTGGGGAAAAGGAATCCACAGCATACGTACAGGCTGGAGAGCTCTCCTCTTGAAAGCACAGAGGCAGAAAGAGATCTTGAAATCATTATCAACTCCAAGATGAACATGAGCCTTCAATGCCAGACCGCAGCCAGCAAAACCAACTGCACCTTGTCGTGCATCCAAAGATGCATCTCAAGCCGGTCCAGAGAGGTGATACTCCCCCTCTATATGACACTGGTCAGGCCACAATTGGAGTACTGCATCCAGTCCTGGGCACCGCACTTCAAAAGGGATGTGGGCAGCCTGGAGAGGGTTCAGAGGAGGGCCACCCACTTGGTGAGGGGGCAGCAGGACAGGCCCTACATGGAGAGACTGAGGGACCTGAACCTGTTTAGCCTCAGCAGGAGGAGGCTGAGGGGGGACCTGGTGGCTGCCTACAAACTCATCAGGGGAGATCAACGGCAAATAGGTAGAGCCCTTTTCTCCCCAGCACCACCTGGGGTGACGAGGAACAATAGTAATAAGCTGATGGAGAATAGGTTTTGGTTAGACATCAGAAGGCAATATTTTACAGTTAGGGTGGCCAAAATCTGGAACCAACTTCCCAGGGAAGTGGTCCTCACCCCTACCTTGGGCAAATTCAAGAGGAGGTTGGATGATCACCTGTCTGGGGTCTTGTGAACCCAGCATTTATTCCTGCCTGTGGCAGGGGGTCAGGCTAGATGATCTGTTCAGGTCCCTCCTGACCTTAGCTACTATGAAACTATAAGCAGTAGGCTTCATATATTAGGGCCTGTGACAGGGTCCTGGAGGACTACACATGGAAGATGTAGAGTACGGTCTGCACAGGTGGGCCTGAAGGGCTGTGTAGGGGCTGTGTAGAGAAGGGTCTGTAAGAAGGGCCTGAAAAACTGCATAAGCTGGCCTCAGTAGTTTGATTGAGTTGAGAACCTACTGAGGGGGCATGAATTGAGGCCCCAGTGAGGTGGGGTGCGTGGCTCAGGTAAGTCTCCAGATGCCTGAGGATAAGTTTGGGCCTGAGGCCAAGTGGCCATGGGGAGCTAGGAGTAATTTGGATGCCAACTGTGAGGCATGGGACATGGTATAGGGAAGGTCAGAACCATGTATTAAGTCCTTGGCATTGGGCATTAAATGGGCAGCCTCCTGCCTTGTTAACATCTATTAATTACATCAAAGTCATGGCAGATGAGTCAGGTGGGTGGACTGCCCTAGAAGGGTGGGTGGGCCAACATTTTTGAAAGGCTCCTGAGACAACTCCGTCACACTGCCCCAAGGCACAAAATGACTGCTGGCTTTTATAGCCTGCAGCTAGGGGCTCCCAGAGAACAGCCCAGCACTCCTGGCTGGCAGCCAGGAGTCCTGGGGCTGGTCTCAGGTCAGTCCCCTAGTGGCTAGGCAGACCTGGAACTAAATTTAGGGCTGGGTCACATCTACATGTGTTACTGTGCATTAATTAATCACGATTAGCCATTTTTACTGTGTAGTATGGGTGCACATATGTAGACACATGCCTGTACTGCACGGTAAATTAGGCTAATATGCATTAATACACCTTGTGTAGGCTTGCCATTTGAGATACAAAACACCTTTTTCCCCCGCCAAATCATGTTCTAGCATACCAGAGGCAGAGCTGGACCTTCATTTCATCAGATAACCTAACATGGAATGAAAGTTTCAAGAAAATTAGAATAGTTTATTTGTACAACTCCTCTCCCATTTCTGCTATTAAAGTAATTCACAAAGCAGATATTGATTCCATGCATGTATTGCTTCCATTTTCTATATCTTAAAGTAGTGCTTTGCTTTCTAAAACTTTTTTCAATAACTACATCTCCTAATTTTGCTATTGTTTCACATTCTATTATAGAACTTACTCAGTTTGTACATGCCAATTAACGTTCATCTGACACATTATGCAGCAACAAAATACAGCATGATGCAATTTATCACAAACTCCTAATGCACAAAAAGGGGAAATTGATTAGAATGGATTACAAGCTGTTTTATTCTGTTTTTTATAATACAAACATAAAACTGTCACAATTTATAGCCTGTCTCCATCTACTTAAATTGAAAATATCTTTGAGAGGAAAGAACATGCAATTGTTTTTTAATATGGCCCTTCCTTCTGATCCATTGTTCTCCAATGCTTCAACACTTAATTCATCTTTAGTTCAATTTACAGGTATTCAGTGGGAACAGATTCACAAACTCAGATTTTTTTGTAAATATGTGGGACTTAGCCACTGCAATGTCAGATGTTGCATTACCTTAATTTTATTTGCACTGTCATCTCATGAGGAATTCACAACCTTAAATCAGCTCTTTCCTACAAGACAGGTGAAAGTTTGGCAGTTCTGAATGGGATTCACAGAATCCAGCTTTTTGAAGCCTTAGCCAAAAGGAAAGTTAATAAGAGTGTTGTAATTTAAGCTCTGTCTCTCTCGTGAACTTTGAGATCTAATACAGGGATGCAGAGAGGCTTTTTCTTCTGCCTGGAGTCCCAGCTATGAATCTTCTTCTAGAGATATGTGTCTAAGCCCTTTTTTAAATAATGAGGGTGGGCCAGTCCCTCAAAACCCAACTGGAGACTGGATAACGTGTCATCCTTTTACCTCAGAGTCCAGTGGTTTCAGCAGTTACCTAGGATATAGGAGATTTAGGATCTGGTCCTTGTTCTGTCTGAAGGGAATGAACCCACACATTGCACCTCCCAGGAGGGTAACTAACCATTTTTCTATAAGTTATTCTGAGGTGAAGAGGGAGCATGGGTGGATCAAGGATTTTGCAAAGGAGGGTACAGATGGTGTGGTGCAACATTACATATAAACACAACACATGCTTTTATCCAGTTGAAAAGAAACTAGAAGCCTTATTAATATTTTAGATACCTATGGCTGCATTATTCAGTTGAAAGTCCAACCAAATACAAATATAACTTTATTTGAAAGTGCATTAATTTGCTATATTATATGTATACAACAAATGAGGCAAAATAATCAGAAGATGTTGTTTCATTAGTTCTGTAGTCATTAATTAAATGTACATCTCCTTTTTAGATTCATAAAATGAAATCTAAAATCTTGACAATGCGTCCAGTGTTTCATTGATATTCATTTCCATACCTGAGCTAATGTTTTCACCTAGAGTTAAAAACAGACAGCAGGGCTGTGACATAGGAACAATTATTACCAGGAGCAGTTAAGAGACAGCAGAATTTCAGAAGAAAGTATGACGGGCAAACTCCTAGGCCCAGTCACAGTGCTGGCTTGCTCACCTGTCTTTGGGCAGGCTGCCCACCTTACTTACCTGTTACGCCTTGATGTAAAGTAATTAGGCGGGAAGCTGTCCTTCATGCACCCTGATGTCAAAGGGTGGTACACACATGACTCAGACCTTCCCTTATCATGTCCCATCCTTCTCAGATGACATTTGTGCTATACCCCGGCTTGAGGCCAGGCCCAACAGTGCACTGTTAGGCCTCTCTAATGCTGCCCTGTTTGGGGCCTTAAACATACCACCCCCCTCTCACTGGGACCTCTACCACTCCATTCACTCTCACTGGGCCTCATGCATTCATGCCCTTTACCGGGCCACATTCACCCTGTACTGCTCCATTGAGTGACCACATAGGCCATCAGGCTTGTGTCTGCACTCCTTGGCCAGCCCTGGCACAGCCTTTAGGGCCTCTCTCGTGACCCTCATCTGCTCAGTGAAGGGGCAGTTTGCCAAACACTGGGATAACTCCACCCCTGGCACCTCACTGGGTAACACACCCCACTGATTTGCTAATTGGGGCCAATGACTCCCCTGTTCTACTTGCAGCCCCCTCTATGCCACCTCACACTTGGTCTCAGGCCTATTTGCAGCCTTAGGCATTTGAAGACTTACCTGGGCCTCTCTCACACTGCCAGTCCCACCAGGCCCACCCAGCAGGGTGCAGTTTTCAGTCATACCCAGGACCAGGAGCCTCCTGCCATCCCCATAGCTCCTGCCCTGACCTCCAAGATGCTCTGCCAGGTGTTGCCTTCTCAGCTGCTAGCAGCAAACTGCTGCCACAGCCCTCAGAGCCAGGATCTGAAAATGGCTGCCTCATCAGGGCTGGCCTGCACCTGTCTGCTGCCTGCTCTCCATCTTAAAGTGGAAGACACCAAAAGTGCTCTGCCACCCACCTTCCCCCTTAAAATGGTTTCTGGGGGAGGCTTTCCCTGCTGCTCACAAAGCAGGCTCCCTAACAGCCTGCAACACACCTTAAGTGGCAAGCACCCTGGTGGTGCTCCACCACAAAAGGATAGCATGATCAGTGGGACATGAAGACCATTAAAAAGAAGAGAGGGTAATTAACACCAGCAGAATGAAGAGTACAGAAGGAATCAGTTAGATTGTAATTAGCCATTAAGTCAATTGACTCATCTGCTGTCCAAATAGAAATGCTGTTGCCACTGCTAGGCAGCTGGTTTTAAACTTTAGGTGGGACATAAATCAAACTGGGCTGCAACTCCACCACTGCACCCTCCCTAGATCTGCCCCTGGAGGGAGGGTCCTGTTGCAGCTATTCTATTTTTATATCCCAGTGGCTAGGGCAGTCCCATGGAAAAGAGGAAGACTTGGGTTCTAGGTCTTCCAGTGAATATTTATGCAAAGTAGAACAACAGGTGGGATTGAACAGACCCTACTCCAGAATGTCCTATAGTTTGGTGGTTAGGCCAGGTGGGAGGTTGGAGGTATGGATTCAAATCCTCTGAGGCAGAAACGAGACACAAATCCTGGTCTTACACTAAGCAAATGAATAAAAAGGGGACCAGCATTGCCTTCTCTGCTTGTGTTTTAGGTAGTGGTAAATTCAATCTGAACATATACATTAGTCAGGCAAAATAGGGAAGGGAACACCTATTTTGTGAATCCTGACAGGCACACAGCAGCATCAGGACTTGGATGGTTGTATGCATGCGAAGCATTAGAAACTTAGATGCCAAAAGGACTTTGCCAGCAAGAACTTAATTGTTGAGGGAGTTTAGGTGTTTACAAAATTGGGTGTGGGTTTTATTAAAACCAGTGCTGTCTGAAGTTTGGATTTAGGTAGTTAGGTACCTGTATTTCTATTGCAAGCATAGCTCTTGCTCTTGCAACTTATTCTCTTTCCATTAGTTCCAGACAGCATTATTTTGGTATGTTTTTGGTGTCAAAGTTCTCGTGCACCTCCCATGTTCTCCAGAGCTCTAGCATTCATTTTCCCTGCTTTTTGTGATTGGAAGGGCTTTTACAAAGACCATTATCCCCTCTATCTCTCTAGACAACTTTATTGACATTTACTTTCTTATAATTAGAGTACAGCAGGGGATGTGATTCCCAGGTGTTGGTTGCAGGATGCTGGGAGGAATAATTGCTCTTGAGAGTTTGTATTGTCTCCCTGTGTGTACATAAACACCAAACAAATCCAGGGATAGGAACAGAAAAGTTACATCTGATTGTGAAGGGAAATATAATCCTTTTAGGAGTGGTTAATATTCTTTTCATTTGTGTACACATAAATATCTATATTGGTTTTAAAATGCCAATGTTAGATGCAAATTGAACAACATAAATGAAACAGGGAAAATCTTCCTGTGTTATTTTGGCTCCCCTTGCCCATGCAAGATTGCTTCTTCTAGTCTGTACTCCAATGCTTTGTCTAGTTCAGTTTTAAATGAATCAAGCAATGGGGCTTTGATAACTTCCCTTGAGAGACAATGGCACAGTGCAGAATTTAGTTAGACATTTTTTCTTTGTATTAAATCTTTTCTTACCATTCCTAAGTGTTGTAAAAATAAATGAGCTAAAATAGTAATTTGGGGATCTTTTCAGTTACCTTCTGGTTTTCAGTTTTTTGGGGTTCACTTTTCCAAACTTTTTTTCTACTTTAAGAAGTGCTAATAACTTATTCTGAAAAAGGGTGAGAGGCTTGTGTAATCAGATCACTCCAGGAGCTGGGAATTTAATTAAAGCACCAAATACCATGGCAGTTGAGACTTCTTTTCTTAGTTTTATCCCACTGTTCCCAATGATTCTAACTTTAATCACCTTCATCAAGGCAACTTTCCACTTGGTATTTCATGCCTTTCAGATATTTGTTGCTGATTATCTTTTACCTTCTTATACAATATTTAGCCAAGTTTTATGTATTTCGGAGAGATAATTTGGGCTGGTACGTCCACAATTCTATGCAATACTCATGAAAGCATCTACCACGACTGCATAGGAGGACACTATATTATACAGTATTAGCTCTATCGCTATCTCTATCTACCATGCCACATTTAAGATAAATTAAATTTTCTGTTAATCAGTGATGGGTAATTATATATAACAGAGTGTGCAGGCTCAGCATTGCTGTTATAAAACTTCCAGACCTTTAAGGGTAGACTCCTGATCTTAGATGTCATATAAATTATTCTAATATCCATAGAGTATAATTACAACTGTGGCTGTCACAGAAGTTGTGGACATCATCAAAACTGAGAATTTGAAGAAATTCTGTTCCTCTTATGATGCAAGGGGAGAATGAATAGTATCATGCAAGCTCTATTACAGCCACAGATGCAGGCCAATAGGAAGAATGGGACCATTAGCTTTCCACATGAAACTGTGCTCCCCATTATGAAAAGGAGGTTAAACAGATTACTGTACAGACTTATAAACATACAGCAAATGTGCTTGGTAATATTCCATGAATATTGCTTTTTTTCCCTACATATCTTCTGTGAAATTTAATTAAAAATGCTGTGACAAAATCAGTCTTGATTTTAAGGACAAAAGATTGTGATCACCTAGACTGTCCTGTATAATGCAGGGCATGAGACTTCCCTGAATTGATTCCTTTTTGAGCTAGAGCCTATATTTTAGAAAAAGGTTCCTTCCTTGATTTAAAAATGTCTGGTAAGGTGAATCCATTACAACATTTGTAAATTTTTTTAATGGTTAATTTCCTTCCCTGATAAAAAATGCTTCTTATTGTCTGCTAGGTTGAAGGGGCCTCTGTCATCAGATTTCTGCTTCTCAAAATTGCTTGTAGTTTATGAAAAAGTTACCCCTTAGGCTTCTCTTTGATACGCTAAATAGATTGAGCTTTTTGGGTCTTACTCCCAGACATGTTTTCCAACCCCATTTTCATGGTTCTTCCCTGAATGTTCCTCACTTTTTCATCATACTTTTTAAATTTAAGACAGAAGAAATGGACACTCAATTCCAGCATAATCATATGATCAGGTTGAAAGGTCCTGTTGGTCAGTTGTAGAAAATTATACTTGGGAACCAGTCCATGGGGAACTCAAAAGGATATAGGTAGTAGCTATTTAGGCATTCCTGGGAAAGGCAAGCATGCCTTTCATAGCTCTAAAGGAGGCATGAATCAGAAAGTTGGCTATGGACATGAGAGAAATTTTGAGGAGCTCCTTCTGCTGCAGTGGGGATGGAGGAACAATTGGATACCTTGAATACAGGCACAAAGAACTGACTTTGTGAGAGGGAGGCAAAGCAGGAAGGGAAAGCAGGAGGGAAAAGCTTGAGTTTTAATAAATGCAGTGACTTGAGCTTATGGGAGGAGGTTTAGAATGGGAAAATGTATAAGAACTAAAGCATACCTTCTGGAGTAGTGGTTCTCCACTAGGATTATCTGACTCTACATGCTCCTTATGGGCAATTCTACCTGATGGTTGTGCAAGAGCGTGGAGACTTCCAATGTTTTCCATGTGTTCCTGCAGACTTCGGCACTGCTGCTGTTGGCAGGTGGAATTATCCCGTGCACCTCTGTTTCTGGAAGGAGTGTGCGGGGTTGGACTAGGAAGGCCTATGGCAAGAGCTGGCATTCCTGTCTGCATTCAGTTTATCAGATAACCCTACTAACACTCAGTCAGTCAGTGTCTGTGTAATTGCTGAGTCATGTGATAGTGTCCTCAGTGGCCATGTGCAGTTCCTGTAGCCTACTGCTGAACTTAGCGGGCAGTCATTGACAATATGTGCCATGGTGTGTCTTCTGCCACAGCTACAGTCTGGGTAGCTAATATAAACCTAATGTAAACCGGAGCGTCCATTGCTGCTTCAGTTATTTTCTGATCTGACCCTGCATGTGGTATGTGGGGCAGCTTCACCCAGTAGTACTACTGGGAGGGGTAAGCAGACATCAGTCCCAGTCTCTCAGGCTTTGCAGTGGCAGAACCAGCCCTATACCACCTGGCCATAGGAGCAGGATCTCACAAAACTCCTACCAGTGCACTAAAGAGAGATGAATATGTGCAATTTCCATTGAAAACCATGGTAGTTACAGGTGTTCAAAACTTTTCAAAGTTCAAAATGATGGAAATTGGCCTATTTTATGTATTGAAACTGCTATTCTGCATGTGGAAAATCTGCTTTCTAAAGCCACTTATACTGCTTTATACGACAGGCCTGCTTCATGCCTGGGGCTCAGGTCAGGGACATCACGGAAAGGATCCCGGCCTACATCCAACCTGCAGACCAGTACCCCATGGTTGTCATCCATGTGGGTATGAACAACGTGGCCAGGGGCAACCCTGACCACATTAGGAAGGACTTCAAGGCTCTGGCAGACAAGCTGAAGGAGATGGGGCGCAGGTAGTATTTTCCTCTCTTCTTCCAGTGAGTAGGCAGGGATGGTGACACAAGGCCTGCATCGGTGTGGTCAACCGGTGCTTATGCAGCTGGTGCCGCCAGGCAGGCTTTGGGTTCCTTGATAATGACCCATGCTTTTGGGCAGAGCACTTGCTGGGGTGGGATGGGCTTCATCTCTCTCGTAAAGGCAACCATGTCTTCTCTTCCAGGTTGGCTGATCTCGTATGGTGACCTTTAAACTAGCCTCGCCGGGGGAGGGGGCCGCAGGAAGACGAGGAGACGCCATCTAAGCAAGACAGGTGACAAAGGCAAGGAGTGCTAAGGTAAGGAACGGGGGTCCTGACAGTCTCCCTAAACAGGGGGTGGCACACACAGTCGTGCAAGGCCTTAAATGCCTATATACCAATGCTTGCAGTATGGGGAATAAACAGGAGAAACTTGCCCTCAGAATAGCTAGTTCAAACCCAGATGTCATAGGGCTAACAGAAATGTGGTGAGATTCATCCCATGACTAGGCAGTTAGCATTAGGTGGGATAGAGAAGGAAGGAAAGGTGGGGGTGTGGCGCTCTATGTCAAGGAGCACTACACATCCTCTGCCAGCAGAATGGGGTCAGAGGAAGGGTAGGCTGAAGTGCTCTGGGTCAATATTCAAGGGGGCCGTGGGGAGAACGATTTGACGGTGGGGGTCTACTACAGACCCCCCAACCAAGGGGAGGAGCTGGACCAGGAATTTTCAGGCCAGCTTGCAGAGGCACTTAAGGCAAGGGATGTAGTTGTCATGGGTGATTTTAATTACCTGGACATCTGCTGGGAGGAACAGTCAGCCAGGACAGACTGTTTCAGGGGGTTCCTGGCTGAGATACAGGACCTCCACTTAATCCAAGAGGTGCACGGTCCCACCAGAGGAAACGCCCTGTTGGACCTGGTCCTGGGTACCACCTGGGTGATAGCAATCATCGCTTGCTGGAATTCACCATCCAGTGCAGGGTGTCAAGGGCCTGCAGCAAGAAGGTAGCCCTAGGCTTTAGGAGGGCCAACTTCAACAAGTCGAAGAGATTAGTGGGTGAAGCGCTGGGGTCCTTGAGGGCAGGGGAACTCAGTGTCCAAGACGAGTGGTCGTACCTTAAGGAAACAATACTCAGGGCCCAAGGGGAGTCCATCCCAACAAAAAGCAAGGGGGCAAGAGTGCCCAAAAGCCCCCCTGGCTCACCAAGGGTGTCTGGGAATGCCTGATTGCCAAAAAGGCAGCGTACACCCGGTGGAAGGTGGGGTGCTATCTCCAAAGAGGAGTGTACCTCCTCTGCTCGGGCCTGTAGAGGGGCTATCAGGAAAGCTAAGGTGGACATAGAGCTAGGACTAGCGTCCAAGATCAAGGATAATAAAAAGTCCTTTTTCAAATATATAGGGAGGAGGAAGAAGGCACCAGGTAATGTGAGGCCCCTGCAAAGTATGCTGGGCAATCTGGTGGTTGCACCAGAGGAGAAAGCAGAACTCTTTAACCAATTCTTCACCTCCGTTTTCTTGTGCAGGGACCAGGACTTCCCCGCTGTGATGCCAGACAGACTCGAGGGGAACACCTCCAGACCTCAGGGTTAGAGAGCTTCTGGAGGGGCTGGACGTGTTCAAGTCAGCGGGTCCAGATGCTCTCCACCCCAGGTGTTGAGGGAGCTAGCAGGGGTTATTGCAGGGCCCTTGGCACAGCTTTATGAGTGCTCGTGGTGCTCAGGCCAGGTGCCAGATGACTGGAAGATAGCTAACGTGGTCACCATCTTCAAAAAAGGGAAGAGAGAGGACCCGGGCAACTATAGGCCCATCAGTCTTACCTCTATCCTTGGGAAACTCTTTGAGAAGATCCTCAAGGAGCACATCTGTGATGGGCCGGCTTCAGGGATGATGCTCAAGGGCAACCAGCATGTTTTCATTAGGGGCAGGTCATGTCAGACCAACCTGATTGCCTTTTATGATCAGGTCACAAAGGCAATGGATGCAGGTGTCACCGTGGATGTAGTCTTTCTAGACTTCAGCAAGGCCTTTGACACCGTCTCCCACCCTATCCTCATTAAAAAACTAGGCGACTGTGGCACTGATGCCTACACAGTCAGATGGATTGCAGATTGGCTCAAGGGTCGTACTCAGAGGGTGGTGGTGGACAGGTCATATTCAACCTGGGGGGGAAGTGGGCAACGGAGTCCCCCAGAGCTCAGTCCTTGGGCCTGCGCTGTTCAATTTCTTCATCAGCAATTTGGACGATGGGGTGAAATGCAACCTTTTTAATTCTCTGATGATACCAAAATTTGGGGTGAGATGAGCACGCTAGTAGGGAGGGAAAGATTGCAGCAAGATCTGGATAGGTTACAGGAGTGGGCTAACATAAACAGGATGCGTTTCAATATTGACAAGTGCAGGGTGCTGCACTTAGGCAGTAGAAACCAGCAGCACACTTATAGAATGGGAAACTCCGTTCTTGAGAGCACAGAGGCAGAAAGGGATCTTGGAGTCATTATTGTCGGCCTATGTTCATCTTGGAGTCAATGCAAGGTCACGGTTGGCAGGGCTAACCAGATCTTTTCATGCAGCCACAGATGCATCTCAAGTAGAGCCAGGGAGGTGATCCTCCCCCTCTATGCGACACTGGTCAGGCCACAGATGGAGTACTGCATCCAGTTCTGTGCGCCCCATTTCAGGAGGGATGTGGACAACACTGAAAGGGTCCAGGGGAGGGCCACCCGCATGATCCGGGGACAACAGGGGCCTACATTGAAAGACTGCAGGACCTAAACCTGTTCAGCCTTCACAAGAGAAGGCTGAGGGGGGACCTGGTGACTGTCAATAAACTCACTAGGTGGGACCAGAACGTTTTGGGGGAGACACTGTTTCCCCTAGCGCCCCCTGGCATGACAAGGAACAATGGACACAAATTACTGGAGAGTAGGTTTAGATTAGACATCCACAAGAACTACTTCACAGTTAGGGCAGCTAGGAGCTGGAAATAACTTCTTAGGTAAGTGGTGCTGGCTCCTACCCTGGGGATCTTTAAGAAGAGGCTTGATGCCTGCCTGGCTGGACTTGAGTCCAGTTTTTTCCTCCCGCCCAGGCAGGGGGTCAGACTTGAAGATCTACAAGTTCCCTTCTGACCCTACTTCTATGATTCTATGATTTTAACTGAATTAAAACAAAGTTGTGCATATCTTCTGCAAAAATACATTTCTTTAGAGTGAATGAAATAAGTGAAAAACAGAGTGTGTGTCTACACAAGATGCTACATCGCCATAGCGATGAGCTATGGTGATGTAGCTCATTGCTGTGGTTCATGCCCACTGATGCTATGTAACTATGACACCAACGCTACCGCGTAGTGGGTCAGGAATGACCCATGCACTGCTGGGGCCACGCAGTAACGATGGTTACTAAGCAGTTATTTTAGTATTTACTAGCTAAAGCTAAAGCCAACACTAGCAAGTACTAAATGACACAAGTACTAAATGACTGTGCAGTAACAACTGTGCAGTCGGGGGCACATGTATACATGCCTAGAATGAGTGAAAAATGACACTCAGAGGAAAATTATATGAATTCCTCACCCATTTCAAAGCTGAGATGTTTTAATACACATTTCAGTCTAAGTAAATATTTACATAAAAGTAAATACGGTAATTCATTAAAGCACTGATATCTCCCTGTGGTGGGGGACCACAGGCGCCAATAAACTAGATTCTTGGCTAGCATTTTTAATGCATTTTTTGATGTAAGTTGCATACACATTTCCAGATACTTGGACATATATAATCAAACTTGCAGTTGTCATCTAAATTATGCCAAAGTACTGTCTCTGTTGTCTGTCTGTATCTGGAATCCCCACAGATCTGGGGGAATGGTGTATCATGGAGCTCATCAAAAGTAGGAAAGTCAACACGCTGGGAAGGCTAGAGCCTCCAATGACAGGTTTAGTTGCCTGTACACAAATGCCAGGACCATGGGGGACAATCAGGAGGAACTGACCCTCCTGCTAAGCAATAAGGAATATGATCTCATAGGGATCATGGAGACCTAGTGGGACTCCACCTATGATTGGACCAAAGGCATAGCGGGCTACACCACGTGCAGGAGGGATTGGGTTGGGAAGAAGGGTTGGGGTGTGGCTATGTTAAGGAGCAGTATACATTGCTAGAAGTGGTGATTGGCTTTAAAGAAAGGTGACTTGAGACCCTCTATGTTAAAATGTGGGGAGAACATTGTGAAGGGGTTATAACTGTAGGAATTTATTACAGACCACCAAACCAAGAGGAAGAGCTTGATCAGCAATTCTGTAGAGGACTGGCAGAGGCTGCACACTCTCAAAGCATGGTCATCATGGATGACTTCAGCTACCCAGATATCTTGTGGGAAGAGCACTCAACAAAATCTGATCAGCCATAAAGCTTCCTTACTTGATGAGCTCTATGCGACATAAGAAGTCTATGGGCTAACAAGGGATAAAGCATTATTGAATTTGGTCCTGGCCAAAGGAGATGATGTAGTGAGCAACCTGATGATCAAAGGGAAGCTAGGCAACAGTGATCACAATATGATCACTTTTTCCATCCATCACAAAGCAAGAAAATCAGTCAGCAGAGCTGAAATACTTGATTTTAGAAGAGATGACTTTCACAAGCTCAGTAATTTAGTTGGTGAGGCCCTGAGGGACCATGGTCTGATAGGGAGGGAGGTCCAAGACAAGAGTAGTCGTTCCTCAGGGACACAATCCTCAGAGTACAAAGGAAGTCCATTCCAGCTTGCAGGAAAGGTAGCAAAAGGGCTGGGAGACCCCCTTGGCTCAATAGGAAAGTCATGGACCTCCTGAAATTGAAAAGAGAAACTTGGAAGTTGGGAAATACCACCAAGAAAAAAAATACAGCAATAGTCTGCATCTGTGTGGAGAGTATTAGAAAAGCAAAAGCAGAAAATGAATTCTGATTGGCAACAGAAATCAAGAACAATTTAAAGTCCTTATTAAGATACATAGGAAGTTGGAGAAAATAATAAGGGAAACATTGGACCCATGCTGAATAAAATAGGACAGCTGACAACTGACACCCAGGAGAAGTCTAAATTCCTAAATGATTACTTCACATCAGTATTCCACCAGTTCAAGGGACCTACCCTGCTTGACAGGATACAGGGTGATCAAGGTGGGGGTGATCACCCACCAACAGTTGGCGAGGATCTAGTGAGGGAACATCTAGAGAAGCTGGATATCTACAAGTCAGCAGGACTGGATGAACTGCACCTGAGAGTGCTGAAAGAACTGGCCGACATCATCGCGTGACCCATAGCAAAACTATTTGAGAATGTGTGGTGCTTGGGAGAGGTTCCAGAAATTGGAAGAGGGTCAATGTGGTGCCTGTCTACAAGCAAGAAAGGAAGGAGGATCCAGGGAATTACAGGCCAAACAGTTTGACCTCAATCCCTTTCCAAAATCCTGGAAAAAATGATCAACGAATCCATTGGCAATAGGCTAACAGAAGGCAACATTCTAATAGACAGCCCACATGGCTTCATTGCAGGCAGGCCATGCCTGACTGACCTCATTTCCTTGTATGATTAGGTAGCATGCCACCTGGATAAGGAAGATGAGGTTGACATCATATACTTGGATATTAAAACAAGCCTTTGACTTGGTCTCCCATGACATGCTCATGTTAAAATTGGGGAACTGTGGCCTCGATAACCCAACAATCCAGTGGCTAGGAAACTGGCTCCAAGGCAGGACCCAGATCGCAATAATAGATGGAACTGAGTCAACATGGTGCTTGTTGACCAGTGGCATCTCTCAGGGTTCTGTACTCGGATGAGTGCTTTTTAACATATTCATTAATGATTTGGATTTGGGTGTTAAAAGCAGGCTGGCAAAGCTTGCAGGTGACACCAAATTATGTCCCCTTTGAAGGGGGACTGTGATCACACTGGAGGATAGGCTGGGGATACAGGCTGACCTGGACAGGCTCACAAGGTGGCTGGATCAAAACCTGATGATTTTCAACACCAAGAAGTGTAAGGTGCTCCACCTGGGGAGAAACAACCCATAACATGCTTACAGGATCAGCAGTGCTACACTTACTAGCCACAACCAAAAGAGACCTGGGGGGTCTTCATAGTTTCATAGTAGTTTGGGGTCAGAAGGGACCTGAACAGATCATCTAGTCTGACAGCCCACACCTGGCAGGAGCACACACTGGGATCACACAACCCCAGACAGGTTTCCACCCCCTTGTCCAAGTCGCTGATGAAGAGGTTAAACAGTGCAGGCCCAAGGACTGAGCCCTGGGGTACCCCACTGCTCACATCTCACCAGTTTGAGTACAACCCATCTACCACTACCCTCTGGGTGCACCCCATCAGCCAATTTTTGACCCATCCAACTGTGCAGGCATCAGTGCCACAGTCGTTTAATTTATTGAAGAGGATAGGGTGAGAGACAGTGTCAAAGGCCTTCTTAAAGTCCTGAAAGACTACGTCCACAGCAACACCATTATTCAAGTATTTAGTTATTTGGTCATAAAAGTCAATCAGGTTGGTCTGGCAGGACCTGCCTTTGATGAACCCATGCTGATTGCCCTAAGCATGATCTCCCCTGCTGGCTCCCCCCCCCCCCCCGGGTGTGCTCCTTGATGATTCTCTCCAAGATCTTCCCGAGCACTGAGGTGAGGCTTACAAGCCTATAGTTACCTGGGTCCTCCCTCCACCCTTTCTTGAAAATTGGGACCACATTATCCTGTTTCCAATCCCCTTGCACCTGGCCAGATGACCACGAATGCTCATGTAGTCGGGCCAAGGGCTCCGTGATGACCCCTGCCAGCTCCCTCAACACTCTTGTGTGGAGGGCATCTGGACCTGCAGATTTAAAAATGTCTAGCCCTTCCAGAAGATCCCCAACTACATCTGCACTGGCTGGAGGCCTGACAGAGCTGTCCCCAAGATTGTCCCTACCTCTGGTAGGTGGGATATCCCAGTCCCTGTTTAAGAAAACAGACGCAAAAAAACTGTTAAAAATATCAGCTTTCTTGTCTGGCACAGCCACAAGATTACTGTTTGTGTCTTGCAGGGGTCCTACATTGCCTGGTGCCCTCTTCTTGCTCCCAATGTACTTGAAAAAGGACTTTTTGTTGTCCTTAATCCTGGACGCTAGCCTGAGTTCCATCTCTGCCTTGGCCTTCCTAATAGCCCTCCTACACGCACAGGCCAAGGAGAAGAAATCCTCCTCGGTGATAGCTCCTCCCTTCCACTGGTTGTTTGCCCCCTTTTTAGTCCTCAGGCATTGCTGAATGTCCTTGCTGAGCCAAGGGGGTTTCTGAGCACTCTTACCCCCCTTGCTTCTCTCAGGGACTGTTATCCTTTGGGCCTGGAGGATCGCCAGGTACAACCATCCCTTGTATACTCCCATCTCCTCTACCTTCTGGGCCCTCAGTGCCTCCCCCACTAGTCTCCTAAACTCATTGAAGTTGGCCCTTCTGAAGTCAAGGGCTTTAGCCTTGGTGTGAGCCCTTAACGCCCTGCATTGGATAATGAAATCCAGAAGGTGATGATCACTATTGCCCAGATGGTCAAGGACCTGCAATCCCCTCACCAGGTCATCCCCCATGGCCAGGACCAGGTCCAGCAAGGTGTTACCCCTAGCAGAGCTGTGCACTTCCTAGATAAGGTGAAGGTCCTGTAATATAGCCAGGAACCTACACAAGTGGTCAGACCAGGCTGTCTGCTCCTCCCAGCAAATGTCTGGGTAGTTTAGGTCACAATAACATCCCTTGACCTAACCGCCTCCATAAGCTGACTGGAAAAGTCCTGGCCCATCTCTTCCCCTTGGTCGGAGTCTGTAGTAGACACCCACTGTAAGGTGCCTTGTAGATTGACCCATATTGTCTCTGCCCAACCCTCCTCTACCCCGAAGCTAATCTTTGATGATGTGAGGTGTCCTTTGACACAGAACGCAACCCACCCCCCCACCTTTCCTCTCTGTCCTGTCTCTTCTATATAGGGTATATCCCCAAATGCCCGCTGCCCAGTCATAGGTAGGGTCCCACCAGGTTTCTGTGAGCCGTACTAAGTCTGGGTTCTTACTTAGAATCAGGGGGCACAGTTCCTCCTGCTTACTCCCCATACTATGAGCATTAGTGTAGAGGCACCTGAGGTCTCCTCAGCATACATGTGCCTCCCTCCCACTCCCAGGACAGTTGTGGCCCCCTGCTCCCCAGACGCTGTTGCTTACCTGGGCTTCCCTCCCTCTTGTCACCCTGCATGCTGGTGAAGCATCCTCTCCACTTGAAGCAGCCCCTTCCCCCAGCAAAGCTAGTTTAAAGCCCACCAAATGAGATCAGCCAACCTAGAGGAAAAGATACGTCTGCCCTTCGGGGAGAGGTGAAGCCCATCCCACCCCAGCATGCCCTTCTTAGAAAAACATGGGTCATTATCAAAAAACCCAAAGCCTGCCTCGTGGCACCAGCTCCGAAGCCACTGGTTAACCACGTCAATGCAGGCCTCATGACACCTGCCCCGTCCATTTACCAGAAGAATGGAGGAAAATACCACCTGGGCTCCTGTCTTCTTCAGTTGAATGTCCCAGGGCCTTGTAGTCCTCCATGATGTTATCCAGCTTGCCCTTGGATGCATCATTTGTACCCACATGGACCATAACCAGTGGGTAGTAGCTAGAGGGCTTGATGATTTTAGGGATGGTCTCTGTAATGTTGCTTAGCTATTCCCTTACCTGTTCCCCTACTGGAACCATTATACCACCCCTTCACTGGGGCTTCTGGGCCTTACACCCCTTGTGCCTCAGGAGTCTGTCAACTTGCCAGGGTCCTCCAGTCTGCCTAAGGCCCACTCAAGCCTCAGATGTCCATCAATGTGCCTGGACCTGCCTGTCTCTCATATGGAATTACCCACCAGGGTGTGGGGGCTGCTGCTATAAGGTGCCCCATACTTGCCTTTCACTAGGGAGGCAACTGGTGTGACATTTCCTGGGGATCACCCTGCCACAGGCAGCTCCACCACACCATCCATCCCTAGCAGGGCGTAGTTTCAGGTAATTTCCCAGGACCAGGAACCTTCTCCATCCCCATAGTTCCTACCCTTGGCCTCCAGGTGTTCTGGGAGCAGGAGCTCTGGCTGGGAGATGTTGTCTCTCTCACACCCTAGACATAACTGCCAACTCAGCCCTGAGGGCCTAGGTTTATATTGAGGCTGCTCAGTCCCATCCTCCAATCCAGAAGCTCTCCCATGGTCATGTGACCACCTCGTTAGGCTGCACTGCACCTGCTGGCTCCTCTGCAACTTGCTTATGCCTCTTAAAGTGGCAGGCACCAAAGGTGCCTGGCCACAAGCAGGCTGCAGAGAACCTTGCTGGAGCCTGTGCACTTCCTAGGACCAGCGCCCCCCTGGACAAGCCACAAGCTGCCTCTGCCTAGTCCGTCTCCTTTCTAGAGCTGCTGTTGGCCACAGCTCAGTGCTATAAAAGGGATGCAGCTTACTGCATCCCTTCCTCAGCCCTGATATCTGCTCAGGGCTGCTGCCTAGCTGTCTCTGACAGCAGATCCAGCACCTGCTCCCTGCTGCTGCTCACCCCCAGCTGTGTCTCCTTCTCTTGAAGGCTATAGTTTAGTTCCTCTGCTGCGTGGCTCCCAGTCCCTGGCCATACTCCTGCACTGGGTACTGCTAGCAGCTGTCCAGAGCTGGCTATGCAGGGATAGTCACATGAGGGCCCAGAGAGCCAGCACAGGACATCATGTCATTAACTTCCTCCCTATCAAGCCCTGACCCTGCCTGCATGTGCACATCCATGCCACTGTCCAGATTCCCAACTGGACCCGGAAGCTGGATGACAATCTCATAGTGCCCTGAGGTGGTGCCAGTGTGTTAAGGCAGTTCACATGGGGTGGGCACTCAAACACCCACATTTATGATGCCCTATTAGATTGTATGTGGGAGCGAGGACGCTCCCAGTTGGTGCGATATTGCCTTATTAAGATCAAGGCTTTTTGGGCACAGTGGATGACCATGACTGACTACAATAGTTGGTCCAGTCATGTCTGTAAGACCATGGCCTTTATGTGGGAGCTGACCTGCATTTGGGTGCCCTGGGACCCCGGCACCAACCGTGCAAGTGTCACCAGCAAGGGTCGTCTCTCCATGCCCCCACCCTGCCCAGACCCCTCCAGTGATACCTCACCAGCAGAGGGGACCTCAAGCCTTCAGCACCCCATCCAGGCCTCCTCCCCCACCCACTGCATCCACTGGCAGCTCAGGGAGCCCTGGCCAGTGGCTGCCTTGCCCTCAGCACAGCCCCAGACCCCACCACGGTGGGCAGCCAGCAACATCACCACCAGTCAACAGCAGCACCTGCTCCTATGTGGGGGGGGAAGGGCGGCCTCTAGCCAGGTGCTGGCCTGCCATGCACCACAGGCTGTGGACACCAGGTGCCACTACTCACCCTCACTGATGAGGAGGTAAATGCCAAGCTGCCAGCTTCACCAGCCCTGGACACATAGTAAGTCCCACACTGTGGCAGAGCCCTCCCAGTCCCCACCCCTGTCCCTGGCCCCAGTCCCTGGCCCCCTTCCCTGCCTGGCCTGCCTACACTCCCCTGGCCCTATGTTTCCCCCCTACAGCATGCAGAGAAGTGGGCCACAGTTCAAAACTTTATTCAGCAGCCCATGTCCCAGCAGTTAGGCAGGCACAGGCTTCTCACATGCCAAGGAAGGTGTTGATGCCAGTGGCAATGCTCTTCTCAGCAGCAGGGGCTAGGGGCATGTAGCACTGCTACAGGTAGCTTTTCTGGCAGTGGCAAAAGTTGTGGGGCAGCCCAGGCTTGTCCCACATGCCATCATAGTTCAGGGTATTGAACCAGGAGTGCAGATGTGCCCAGGGCACAAGGAGGATCAGCAGCAGCAATGTGTAGTGGCTTGGGCACTCCTCCACCTGCACAAATAGCTCATTGTGCACCACCTGGGGTACACGCAACAGAGGCACAAGGGGAGCAGTGGTAGTGCAAGGGGGCTGGCCCCAGGGCTCCTCCCTGGAGAGTCCCCCTACAGGGACAGCAGGGGCATGGCCAGCCCCTCACCACAGTTGTGTTGGAACCCTGCACACCCCAAGCCCAGGAATCAGGGGCTCAGTGGCAGTGCAGCAGAGCAGTTGACCTGCAGGGCAGAAGTGGGGAATGGGGTCTAGAGCTGTGGCAGCAGGTGCTGCCACCAGTCTGACCTGTCCTGTTCTAGGAAGGCGGAGAGGGAGTCAGGCTGCTTGCAGCCAGCATCCAGTGGTCCACCAGCCCCATGAGAGCAAGCAGGGACAAGAGGCTCAACAGGTGGCTGCCTGGGCCCAGACTTGCCCAGACAGCTTACTGTGGTCCCTGGGCACCCGCACATGGCTGACCTCTAATCTAAAGCCATGCAGCACAGGGCCCCTGGTGCAAAGCATCTTATCTCTGCAATATTGGAAATGTGCACAAAAGGCTTCTGTTTCTTGTTTCTGCAGGGCCAACATCTGGATGCAGGGGACATCCTACCAGCCCCAGTGAAGATGCTGGCTCCACATCACCACCACCCAGTGCTGGAGCCAGAGGGTCCCAGGACCATCCTGCTCCAGTAGCTGGTGGCAGCGGCAGAGGAGCAGGAGGTGCAGGTACAGGCATGGGAGACATGAGTGCAGGCCTGGCAGGCAGAAGATCTTGCCCAGGAGACCTCCCAGGATGAGGCATGGGACCAGGCATAATGGGACCACTAGGTGCGAATGAAGGCCCTGGAGCAACACCACGTGGACCAAGTGCCATCCCAGGTGGTTGCAGCATGAGGCCACTACTCACTGGGGTTGCTACAGCCCCCAGACCCATGGAGGAATGCCCCAAGGGTAAGGTGCTGGGTACCTGCCCCAGGGCTCTGCCTCCTGCTCCCCCTCCCCAAGCCCCCCACTCCGGTCCTGAAAACCAGAGACATTGTAGATAATTTTCACATTGTAAGAAAGTTTTTTACTGTTGGTGGGTGGGAAGGGTGGTGGAGGAGCCCTATTGGTTGAGGGGAGGGCTCTGTTTGTTGGGGAGGGAGTGGGGAAGGGGCTCTGTTTGTTGCAGTGGGAGGGTGGGAAGAAGATGGGTGTTGTTAGGAAAATAAAGCAGGCTGGAACTGGGAGTGTAGGAGGAGGGGGTCAGTCAGGGCTTCCCACAAGCGATGCCCTGGCTTCTGCTGATGGGTGCATGACTCTCAGGGGTACCTGCTAGGGCTAGGTTGTCTATCACCATGGCCAGCAGGAGTGTGGGGTCATCGCTGACAGGGGCAGGGCTGGAGAAGTGGGGTGCTGGGCATCACTGCCAGGGGCAGGGGCAGGAGCTGCAGCAGCCATGGTGCAGGGAGTCAGGGTGGGCAAGGAAGGAGCTGCCACATGCTGCCCCTGTGCTGGGCACATGGCTCCTGGACAGGAAAGGGTCTGGCTGGGGATCAGAGGGTGAGACCATGTTTCCAAAATGGCTGCCAAGTTCTAGCAGCTGGCTCTGGCTCCAATATGGCTGCCAAATGCTGGTAGCCATGTGACCAGAGGCTGGAGGTCCCCCTGGTGGTCATAGGGCTGGAGGGACTTAGCACTAAATTTAATGCCAAGTCTCTGCATGTGTCAATTTAATGCCAAGTCTCTGCCAAAAAACACTTAATACACATTAGTTTAATGCACAGTCAATTTAGTCACACTTAAATGAACGTGTAGATGCACCCAAAGTGTAGAAATACAGTAATATTTGGGATAAGTAAAATACCTTTTCTAAACCATGAGTTAAAATTAGAGACAGGACTGAATTGAAATACCTGATCCATCACCCAAACTTCTGTAAAGTTTGATGCTGATCAAAACCTAATCCTTTCTTGATAATACATCAAACAAGAACCTCACATCTAAATATGCCTATGCCCAAATTGTGTGAATTGTGGACTATCTCTACATAGAACAAGAAACACCAACATTTATCCAATCTGCTGTTAGTTTGCTGCTGAGTTCTGTTTCAGAGTACCATACTCTAGGTTTCAGAGGACCATATTTTTTCATGTACAACATACCCTGTGCTAAAATATGCACCATATTTTTGAATGGCATAGTGAAGAAAAAAAGATCTTTCTGTGTACTAACTGGGCAGGTCTACACATGAAATTGATGCAACGACGTCAACTATAGTATAATATGCAAGGGAGTTTATTTCTCCTGGATGCTACATCTTCTCCTGCACCTAGGACCGCAGCACATTGAGCTGGATTGGAGCAACCCTGGCTAGGAAGGAGCCCTGGGGGTTATCTGCCAGCCCAGGATGCACCAACCTGGCTCAACATGCTGTGGAGGGGCTGGCTGGAGCATAAGGGTACTATAGTGTGGGGCTAGCTGGCAGGCAGCCCCCACACTGAAGCACTCTCGTGCCCCAGCCAGGTGGGTCAGCATCTACACGGGCACAAAAAACTCCTCACCAAGGTAGCACTTGTATTTACAAGTACTACCCTGCTATGGAGTTAATTAGTTTCCTACGGCCTAATATGGCCACATGTGCAGATGTTGAGATTTTACTGTGGAGCTAATCAGCCAGCTCTGAAGTAAATGCCTCATGTAGCTGCACCCACTGGGTAAGTCTACACGCGTTGCTATGGCAACGTGGTTACTCCGCCATGATTTAGTACTCCCTTTTAGGACTAAATCAAGGTGCAGTAACAGCCCGTACTGCGCCATACTTGTGGCACACGGTTATTTTAACAGCTATACTGAGGGAGTATGTCACTACAGCAAAGTAGCTGCTGGTCACATGTAGATGCCCACAGAAGCTACATTACCATAGCAGCGTTGCTACGGCAATGTAGCATCATGTGTAGACACGCTCACTGAGTAGCAGCAGCTGACGAGCTAAGCCTGTTCATTGTTCTGCTCCCTGTAACTTCTGTGCAAATTTTCCTTTCACTTTCGTTTGATGGAGCAAACTGCTCTTACCATATTTCTCACATATAATGAGTATGGCAATTTCCAGCAGCTGTTGTTTCTTTTTAAAGTACATGCTGTATGCAAGACACTGCAGTATGAGTGTACAAAATGATGATTTCTTATGTGATATAGCAAGAAATTCAACTAACACAACTCGAGGGACCCTACATGGAAACAAAAGAGATGAGCTCAGATTAATCTATGTACTTTGCTCCTCTTACTTGTTGCCCATTGTAAACGTCAAGCATTTAATTGTAAGATAAAAATCAACAAAGCACAGCTTTTCCCTGTCATCTTTAGTGCAGCAAAAACCAATTTGGACTATACTTTGACCCAAAACAAAACAGCTTTAATCTGTATATTTTTCAGATGTAGGAAAACACTCTAAAGTGCATCATTTACTGAATTCAGAACAAACCTATCTGAGACAAGGATGCATGTATATTATTGAGATTTGGTATCAATCACTTTAGTTTAAGTGAAAAGAGAAGCTATAGTATTTTTTGTTTAGTTCACTTCCTTACTTATCCCCCATATATCTAGCAAATGTTCATTACTCAGAAGAGTGCTAAAACAGGCAGTGTGTCAACTTGCCTAATTTGTGGTATAGAAAAATATCCTTTGAACAGAAATGTGTATGCAACTTGTTCTAGCAATAAAACTTTAGGGTGTATCATGACCCTGAATGAAGTTCTGACTGTGAAACCTAGATTATCGTGAAGTGAGTTTGAATTGAATACATATTTGCTGGAATTATTTTAGTATGTAATAGTACATGTCTGATACATAACAAAAACTACCACTCTGGCTTTAGTACATCAAAGAAAATTAAGAAACCCAGTTAATTCGTTATGGGTATTATTAGTAGTACAGGCAACCCTCGCCATTCACAGGGGATACATTCTCATATCCTCTGCGAATAGCAAAATCTGTGAATAAGGCACTAAGTTGATGAATGCAGTGCCCCCGGTGGCTGGCGTGGGGGGCACAGCTCTGGCGGTGGCAGGAGCCTGGCAGCGGCAGCAGGAGCCTGGCGGCAGCAAGTGCAAAGCTCCCAAGGAGCTCTTGTAAGTGTACAAAGTGTATTTAAAATGCAGGTTCAGCATTAACAAATATTTGAAACCATGAATGCTGAACCCATGAATAGCGAGGGTTTCCTGTATTAGTTTTTTAGTATCAGTAGTAATAGTTGATAGTGTTAACAATTTGCTTGCATAGGGGTGGCCAACCTATATGACTTCTTGGGGCAGGGCTGCAAGTAAAGAAGGGAGAGGAGGACCAGGACAGGACAGGACAGGGCCCAGAGCTGAAGGTGCGCATTGTAGCTCACCAGGCCAGCACACTGGGGTGTGAGAGCCCATCCCACACATTGTACCCTGCTCACCCACTTTATCCAAACTCAGCCTAGCCAGAAGGGCTGACAGGAAACAATACTATCCCACAGGCCAGAGCTGGAGGAGGGGATGACAAACCTGTGCTGTCCAGTTGAAGGAGGGCAAGGAGGAGGGGAAAACTCCCATGCTGACTGGCCAAACAAATTGGATGGGGAACATCCCCCTGCCACCTGGTTTCAGGAAAGTGGGGGGAAGGGTGGAATAAGGAAACAGCCCCATCCTGCCTGGCCATAGGAGCTGGGCGCAGGACACAGAAGCAACAGTACTGGAGTCTTTGCCTCACTGGGACAGATAAGACTGACCACCCCTCTTCCCTCTCCCTGCTCTCCAGCACTTGGCACCTCCAACACACATACCTCAGGGTGCAAGGAGGTGTGGCTCAGGGTACAAAGCTTGATAGTTATGCCTCTACTAGGCCCAGTCCAGCCTGGCAGTCCAAGACCAGGACCTGCATAGCTCTAAATCCAGGAAGCCCAGAGTGAAACTGGCCTCATCACTGCCACTCAACAAGCTATGCATTCTGGGTGCCCTCACAAACAAAACAGGACCTCTTCATGCAGCTCCATGATGCAGCTTCATGCAGCTCCTGATGCCACCCCACACTGAACCCTTTGTCCCGGGTGCCCTATGTCCAAACCCAGGACCCCAGCATCACTGCTCCACTAAGATTCCTCAGCCCCACCGAACCCCGTCATGACATTAGGATTTCACGGGGTGGCACGACCCCAGGGGCAGCCCCTGGGAACACCTCATCCCACTGCCCCAAGGAACTGCCCAGACCCTGAAAGTGCCACTCAGCTGGGCCCTGAAGGTGCAACTGGGAACAACCCCATTAAGAGAGCTCCCACTGAAAGAGTTGCCCAGTGACGACACAGCAGACTGCTCTAGGGAACCCCAGGAACATCTTGTAGGCAGCCTGAGGCATACAGTGCCAAAGGGTGCAAGTCCCCTCTGTCAGTGTCATGGCCTGTGAAGGTACCACCCCTTGAGGACCCTCATAGGCCACCCCATGAAAATGTTGTGCTATCCCCATTCATGGATTCCCCAGCTAGTATAGAGCATATGATTAGGGTCCTATTTAAATTGCAGTTTTGTGATTTTTGTGGAAACTGAAAAACAGTGGTTTCTGTGACCACTGTAAAATATGCTATTTCCCACAATTTTGTGCTGAATCATCTGAAAAAAGCTTACTAAGTTTAATGGAATACAAAGAAAGCATGGCAATCCCTGCAGCTATAGAGCACATGGTTTGAGAGAGAACTACTGAGAGGATGAGCTCATAACAGTGTCAGTGAAGCCACCAGCCAGGAAAGTAAAAAGGTTTCAGCCCCATCTTTTAAGAAGCCAGATTCAATGCTGCAGCAATGCTCCAGTCTGAAGATGATGCATGAAAAGAAATTCAAGACAGCTAAATACATTTCAGCTCTGGATCATGTACAGCAGTTCCCTGTAGGAACCTTGCATGCAGATGGTGGTAAATTGTTTTGTTCATCATGCAGTGTGACTCTGGGTGTGTCAAGGAAAAACAGCATTGATCGGCATTTAGCATCTGAATCACAAATAAAGCAAAAAGCTGCTGAAGAGGCTGAAGGTCAGAGCAAGAAACAAGTGACTATGTCCTCGATCTTTAAAAGAACCAATGAAAGCAGTGTGACAAGAAGAGAGGCTACATTTGCACTAGTGGAGGCATTCATGGACACCAATACTCCTCTGGAGAAAATTGGTTACCCCAAATGAAAGGACTACTTGAACAAACACGTGGCGAATGCTAGCACTTTCCCGTGTCCAAACAAGCTTCACCAAGATTATCTACCAGGAGTAATTGCTTCACAGGTTCAGTGTACAAAATCTGCATTGGCAGAATATGAATCAATCTCAATTGTGGCAGATGAAGCAACAGATGCCCAAGATTATGTTCTGCACATTTTATTTGTACCTGGGAACTGGACAGACCACAACCCGTCTGTTTTTCAAACAGAGCTGGTTCACCTTGCATCTGTCAATTTTTCTACCATGGCACAAGCTGTAGTGAAGGCTAGTGAAGTGTAAACTACGGCTTAGAATTTAACAAGATCTCAGCATTTCTGTCTGAAAATGTACTGTATATGTGCAAAGCTTTCTCTGACGTGCTCCATGAAATGATGCCTAACACAATTCATGTCACCTACACAGCCTTTTTTTAGTGAGACATCTAGAGCACACATTTTCCTGATGTAGATAACCTAGTTTCCTCTTTTAAAAAAGTATTTGGTTGCCAATCAAAGCAGGGATCTACATGTGACTGTGTCACTTCCACCAGAGTCAGTGCTTATAAGGTAGAATTTGTGGTTCAACACAGTTCATCACCATGCAAAGAATATGAAGTACTACCAGCAATTTGTGTGTGAGGAGCTTGAAATCACACCCGGCACATAGTGCACGCTTAAACTACGCAATCTCTACAGACAGGATGACACTGAAGATCAAGTTAAATTTGTGGCTGAAAGTGAGATCCAGTTCATGGAGCTTATAACAGTCTATAAATTGGTAGGCTTTGATCCACCAAGTTGATGGACTTGATAAGTTAGGTCAAAGATATAGCATCACAACTTCCAAACTGTAAATGTGAAAACCACTGGAGATAAGAATTGCTCTAGGCAATAGCTACAAAGTTGAATCAGTACTACAAGGAAAATCAGTCACTACCACCATGATTTAAACAATCAGTTGCCTCCTGTTTTAGTGCTGTTCACATTTTTTACCCCAATCAGATGCCTTTTCTGAGTTTTGACCCTCAACTACTGAAATCAATACATGGATGACAGAATAAGCACGACAAGGAACATGCTGCTTATGTGAACTTTGTCAGAGTGCCAGATGCCTTTGATTGTCACTGTGTTTTGGGAGTCTGTTTCTGACTGGTTTCCACATTTCTACAATTTGGCAAAATGCTGCCTTACCATTCCAACAAATTCAGTGGATGCAGAACATGCAATCTCAATGTATGGACAAGTGTTTGCACCACAGAGGCAGAGGATGTCAGCTACAACTGCCACTGGAGGCTACATGCTAGGCTTTAACAACTACCATGAATTGTTTCTAACAAGGTAAGCATTATTTAGCATTACTAAACATTTTGTAGAATGCTAATAATAAATTATGATGATATTAGTTACAATTCATATTATGTATAAACTTATAACATATTCTAATTTAGATTTAAATGTAATACTTAGATTTATAATAATGCAGTAATGTATTTGATATTTCCACAGATTTTGCTATTTAACTGCTATTTAATTATGCCTCTTGACCAATCAGTGGCAAGGGGCTAGGGGCAAGGCTGCTGAGGCCCCTCAGCCAATCAGCCGGGGGGGGGGGGCTCACTGTGAAAAGACTGCTGAATTGGCTCTGCATGCCATGAACCACCCACAAAATCCCTTTGTCTTGCCACAATTTAGGTTTTTATGTATGATGATGAAGACAGCACCCAGTCAGGAGGACAGGACCCTGCTTGTTCTGTCCATTGGTATATGCAAGCCCTGAAACTGTCCCTGGGCACACAGCAAACCCATCACTGAAAGTACCTTTAGATGTGGCCTCACAAGGTGCCATAACTGAGGTTGTCACAGAGTAAAGACACCTGTTGCAGTGTGGCCATAAAATTACAAAGCTGTCCCCACTGATAAGGGACATGGAACCACCTACCCCTGAGACTTACTCACCAAAGATCCTGTGCATGACTTGTGCCCAGCAGTGTTTTTCCACAACTCTTTAAAATATTTACAAGAAATGCTTTTTCTTTTTCTTTTGAATTCTTAGCCCAAGAGATGCAAAGCAATAAAACAGTAGACAACCCACAGCAGGTGTACCATAGGCAGACACTGCATGTAGCAAGCAAGCCCTAAGTGCTCAGTAAAGGGGATGCTAGATTGGTGACAGGGGGCTTAAGCCTCCAACCAGGCTGACTGAAGAGGCAGCAGGATGCTTCTGGGAGAGGAGGTATTACTGCCAAGAGCCAGTTGACTGCTGCCAAATTAAGGGCTTTGGATCCTTGCTCACCACATAAAAATGCAGTAGTTACAAAGGTAAGGAAGGGTTAACTGGCTCTTGGCAGTGATACCTCCTAACCCAGCAATGTAAACTATTCTGCATTGTGCTGCTAGAGACTTGAGCCTCCCTGCTTCAATTCTCCATTCCTTGGAGATCTCATAACAACAGCAGAGTCTCCCTTTGCCTGAAAAAGGGTGCTTGTGCCTAAAAGATTGCTAAGAACTTTTTTCCAACTACTCAGTTGGTCTAATAAAAAATATCACATCTACCCAAGGAACCTTGCCTGCCTATGTCCTTGGACCAACGCAGCTCCAACCAAACCCCCTGCCTCCATTCTGGCACCCCAGGTTGCAAACACTATCAGGTATGCAGAGAGGAGCTGTGGAGTTGGGGTTTGAATCAGAGAGTGTCACTCAGGGAGGGAGAGGGGAAACTTAAGTTGTGGAACTACTGTGCTAGTAGATCTTTTGTCGGATCTGGGATGTTACCTGAGGGACTGCCTTAGAGCAGAGTCTCCTAGGTATTCAATACTGCCTTTGGAATATATCTTTGATAAGCAAATAATACCACTGAAAATTGTACATTTAATGGGACCACTCAATTGGTCTGGCAATAAATATTCCACACTCAGTTGCAGGTGAGCCAATGCCAGTAAATATCATCCATGAATGAATCTTACTAGGTAGGACACGGCACAAAAGATTATCCAAAGATTCTAAAGGTCATACAGTAGTATTGTAAAAGACAGCTTGGGACCCACTCTACCAACAGGATTCGGGGTGCTCTCATTAAGACTCAGGAAAGTTCAGCATAAGGTATTTAGTTTTGCACAGGATAAGACTCATGCTTACTAGTTTCATGTGCGTTAGAGTTTGTAAGCTTTGGTCACTACAATCTCATATTTCCAAAAGATTTTAGGAGTTTTACGTTACCCTGTATTACCTTACTCAGCTTACTTTGTTTAGCACACTGGAATCCAGTAACATCACAGTGATGGAACTGTAGATGGTTCCATGGCAGTCCCATCACGCCTAGTATTTGCTTTAGTAACACAGGGGTTATAGAGTCTATAGTTCCAGGCTAGTCAGAGATTTTCTAGATTTTCTTTCCGAAGGAGAGTAGAAATAGTAAAGGCATAAGTAAAATTCCTTTTACATCTCAGGTTTCCATGTCACCGATACCATAATTCCATGAAAGCAGTCAATAATAAATGTTAACAATATGTTCTTATTAATTCTTATTGTTAGTATGCTACTTTGAATGCTAGCTCAAAATAATTCATTAAAGTCAGACGTAGCTTTGGAGAATTATTACTTTATAGCTATTATAGGAAATAAAGATGCAATAAGCTTAATATAATTGATAAAGATACCAACAATGAGCTGTGCTTTTTAGTATTATATATTCATAAAAACATGTTTTGATTATATTTTTAATTATTTACTCTAAATTATGGTATCTTAAACAGTTTCCAAACTAGCCTGCTACTAGCATTCTCTACTAGTGATATTTTAATTCCATTTTCTCAGTGTTGTTTTCTTTAATAATGTACAAATTTTGCTTCATCATCCCAACCGTCTCCACCAGCAGGTTATAAGACTTTCCCACTGGCAAGCTAGCCTAGAGGCAAACATTTACTATAGCTCCCATTTTTGTTTTAATTTTTGATACACAAAGAAAGCTGATTTTTATTTTCTGTATGCCTGACAGGATTCTATGACTGTTGGTGAAGTTTTTGTGATTTTGGTTTACTCTCTCCCTGGTGAGCACTGCTGCCACATTTTAACTTGAACTCTTGGTCACCTGATACATGACCTCTCACCCTGTGACCTCATTTCCAATAGGTCTTTAAGCTGGGGGATTCAAGACTGTGGCACAAAGACAGTTACTTAAGGAAGTGGGCCACTGTTTCAGTCAATGTCCTCTTATATCCCTGACACTTTTCACTAAAATATTTAACCTTCAACACTAGAGGAGATGACGTTACTTTTTATGGTTTGGAGAGTATGACCTTTTCTGTCATAGTGCTTTATTCACTTTCCAGTCTGCATGAAAAAAGAATTGGTGTAGGTATTTCAACAAATAAAGGAAAATGATTTAGTGGTTAACTAAAACAAAGACTTTGGTGCAGATGCCTGAATAACATATTATGATTAAAAATAGCATTTTTTTAACAAAGTAGCTTTTACAAACGTAATCCAAGTCATGTATACCAACAGCTCAGTAATATCTGAATGAATTTTTATATTTACTTTTTTTTAATACCTTACAATTAGACCCTTAAAATCATTACAGATGTAATCCTATAATGTATTAAATCTATACAAAAAGTTATTCTATAACCTTTTAGAGATAAATCAAGAAGTTTTAAATATAGAATACAAGATGTCTGGTGTAGAATCATTGGTTTAATTATTGCTTAAACAAAATGCAAATATCTGTGTGCTAGATTTCAACCATACCAGATGGAATTTGGTATTTTCAAACATTTAACAATATATTTCACATATGCTGAAACATGTTTGCAGCAATCCCACTAGTAAAAGAGCAACAAATATGTGCTGTCATGAGGAAGACCCTGATTTGGGAGCAGACAAGATGCTCCAGGCTGATGGAAGAATGAAACTGCAAAGGTAACATGCTTATACCATGGGGAAACTTCACTGCTCACTTCTGTAGCATCCCTGCAGAGTTGGAATATGGAGTTTCACTGTCTCAGCACTGAAAAAAGTCACTCTCACATACTGCAAGCTAGGAGTCAGATAAAAGAATGAAGAATGAAAACTGCTGATAGAGAGTGAGGTACACTAAAAATGTGCTAAGAATAAAGAGTTAGGTAGTACCAATGTGTTGCCACAGACATACTCTAATGTCTTAACTAGCTACCTTCAGACAGACATCTCAAGGTATGATAATTTAATTTAGCAATGAGTTAAGGCCAAGAGCACACATCATATAAAAATAAATGCGACCAATTCTACCCTGAATGCAACTCTTCTGATGTTAGCAAGGCTACGTTGGATTAGTTTTAGCCAAAATTTAGACAGAATACGATTTAAATTATTTAAATATCTGATAACATTCAGTCAACTACAGGTATGTATTCATTCTGAGCAACACAGTAAGTGTGTAAAAAATATAAAGCTTTGTTTTTAAAATATAAAAGCTGCATTTGCAAAAGTGACACAACAGAAAGTGATTGCTATAATTAATCTATGTGTTCAAAGATAAAAATGTTCAAAGATGAAATATTGGATTAGTAAATACAGAATAGGTGGTCTGGCTCTCCTGGGGGTAAGTTACTACTGCATGTCAGTAGAAGAATCCATTTTATAAATATTTTAAATGTATCTATTTATTAATTTTGACATAACTAACCCATGCTCCAGTTGCTTATACAAAGCATTAAAACATATAATATTAAAATTAATATCAAAAGTATTAATTAAAACCAATATCAAAACTGGTTGAAAGAGTTTTTGACAGAACTTTTGTCCATCTACAACTATGTATTTTGTAATAAGACACTGAATCATAAACAACAGGTATCTGAATCAGGATCTAGTCATCACGTGATAGTCTCCTAACCAAGCTACAAAGTCTCGTTCTCTCTCATTTACCTTTCTCTTCCCCACATTCCCATTCCACAAATCTCTAAACATTTTGATTCTTATTAAGAACAAAAGCAAATCCTGAAAATTCAGAATGTTTAATAAGACAGAGTTCTTGTTATTCAGCCACCCCTATATAAATGTTAAACATTCCCCATGGAAGAAGCACCCAAATTTCCAGTGGTAAACTGCCCATGAAATCAAGCCATTGTAAAATATATACTTACCCTCACACAGTCCCTCCAAGTCCATCCCTTTAGGACACCTCAAGGACATATTAAAATATGAGATCAATATGGGTCACCAAATCCAGGCTCTGAACTCTATACATGGTGCATCTACATGTTCAATTAGTGCAGCTCGGTAAACTCCAGCACAGTTTGCACCAGAGTTAATGGCTCCCGGGTGCAGCATCTACACATGCGCTCAGTATTGCAGCAGTTTGAGCTGGGGCAGAGCAGTCTGGGCTGGCAGCGAGTTCCAGGGTCATCCCGGGGCCCAGTTTGCAGCAGCAGGTAGTGGAGGGGCTTGCTGGGGCACAAGAGTGCCCAAAAAATACAGTTGTGTGGCTAGGGAGCAGGCAGGATTCTGGCCTCCTGCTGCTTGGGCTAAACGGGCATAATTTATGCCCAGCTCAGCATTAGCACATGTTATTTGATGCACTTATTTTTGCCACCATAAGATAGTACTGTCCCCAATGGTACTATCCTAGGGCAGCAAAAATTAGTTTGATCTGGTTTAATAGCGTCACATGTAAAGACTGTGACACTTCACACTGCAGTAAATGAGTCTACTGCACAGTTAAGTGCATGTGTAGGTGCACCCATTATCATGAAAAATGTCTTTCCATCAGCACCTTTTTAAACTAGAAGACTGTTAATTAAAGTAGCTGTACTGATCACAAGGTTAGCAGTACCAAATCAGAACACCGGGTACCCACTTCCCAAACCATGTAGGCTTTCTTTGTCAACAAATTAAACTTCACCTGGCAATTAATCACATTCTTGAGTGTAATATCTGAGGGTTATTTATATTTTACCAGCTAAACATTCTGAATGTTTCTAAGAGATAGTCACATGAACACAGCACATTGCAGTAGTTTAATTCTAACATGACCAAATTTGTGAGGTCCACATGCTAAAGAAAAGGTGACACCCTTTTTACTAAGCTTTAAAGAATAATATTAATTTTAACCAGTATCCATGCATCTAGTAGCAGCCCAGTATCTAAAATATTGCCATAACTGTGACTTTTAGCTGGGTAGTCCCTATCAAAGTGGCCTACATAGTTTTCCCTATTGTTCCAGTTGCTGATTACAGCTTTAAAAGAAGAAAATATTCTAAGTGGTATATGTAAATGATGTAAATGAAATGTTATGTAGATGAAAATGACGGTTTAACTTAATGCAAGTAAAGTCATTATGTTCATCCATACTGTTCCATGTCATCAATATGTACTCAAAAATCTGATAGGTAAAGCATACCTAACATATGACTTATATGTGCAAATATCATAGCATTATCGAGAGATTTTTTTTTGTCAAGATCATCTTTGTAGGTGACCATTTTCAATGCTAAAACAAAGACACTGATGATCAGTTAGTACCAAGAGTTTCTTTTATATATTGAAAGTTTCATTCCATTCTCACCCCTAGAGGTCAGAATTGAGCTACGTTGTTGGAGCAATCTTGTTCCACTCCTGCCTTCAAGTAACTGTGCTGCAAACAGGTAACTTCTGTTTTCAGGGCCATCAATCTGACTATTCAATTCATTTGGTTTCTGAAAATTAAAAACAAAATAATGCATTATTTGAATCAGAAAAATAATAAACAAAGATGCTATTTGACTTTATAACAGCGGTCAACATTTTAAAAAATAAAAATCTAATTTCAATAGTTTTCTATTATAAAATAATCAGTCTAATGTTGCTGCTGTTTTGACTACTTTGACCAAATATTGTCAAAGTTAATAATTGCATGCCCTTTTCAATATGTGATTTAACATGTTTGTCACAGGAGAGAGTTTATTAAAAGATCTCAAAAGAAATCCCACCCTAAAAGAATAACCAAGAAACTCTTGTACCAAGCTCAGAAGGAAAGGGAAGGGAAAAAATACTCACCAGCCAAATTTGCTTCAGTCAGTCATGTTCTTTAGATACTACATCGCTAATATCAACCACCTATGCTTCACTATCAACTATTAATTTATCTAAGAAGTGGGGGAACTTAATGAATCATCCGTTTTTATGAAAAAAAGAATATTTATTTTCAGTTTCAGCTGAATCTGAAGTAGGTAAACTAAATCAACTGAAACAATTTAAGCAGGACTTCACAGATGTATGTCTCCAGATTTTCCTTCTCATTTTTGTTGAATATTAAAACTAGTAAATTCATGTCTTAAATATTATTGAAAGCTGAAAGCTAACTGAAGAAAAAGTTGTAAAAGAAACTGTTGCTGTTTGCAAAACATTTTAAATATGAGAATGTACCACCTTTGGCTTTCACTTTTGGAGAAAGATTTACATCTGGGAAAAGGGTATGTTGAAAATGAAGAAAGTGATTTGTCTTTGCACATTTTTCTTAAATATATCAGTTCAATGTAGACAAACAGCTTAAAATAGTTATTAATAAACCAACTGCAAGATAAATAAACCCACAAGATACTGAACCTTTAAGGATCAAGGGATAAATGGGATTTTTTCTTGATTTAGGGAGACGAGAATAGCATCTATCTTCAGTCAGAGAGATGAAGTTTACTAAAGTATGACAGCAGTCCAGGATGGATTCCTTTTTGTTGTAAATGCTACTGCTTTCTTTGCAGGTGGAAAACAAGTGACATCAAGTCTTCTTTCCACAAGTCTCCACGCTGAACCACACTTCTGTGTGCTTGTCCTGCAGTTTCCTTGGAGCTCCAGAGCAGCGCGCAGGCTGGAGCAGAGAGAGCAAGTGCTCTTTTGGCTGGAGGGCTTGTGAAGAACAGAAACGTGTTAAAAATCGAAGTGTAAAACTGTGTGTCAGCTATTAGCACCTTTTAGGCGGAAAGCCTACCCCAAACTTGCTGCCCAGGACAATGTGCTTTCACTCCTTCTCTCCGGGATGCCCAATGGAAATGTGAAAGGAAAGGTGTAGAGGGGCCAAAAGGACTTCAGGGGCCGAAGAGTGTGCATGCTGGATGGCCCTGCTTAGCGATCACTTGGTTGTTTTTTTACCCCCCCCCCCGCCCTTGTTTCATCGCATCAGCCCCTGCGGACACGCGAGTCCCGCGTTACAGCCCAGGGACCGAGGGGCTGCCTTAACGCCGCGGCGGCTCCCCGCCTCCCGCAGCCGCCCCGGGGACGCGTGTCCTCCTGCCGGCCGAGGCACCGCTCGCCGCGGGGCCCTCGCCTGCCCCCGCGTTGCCCGGGGAGCGGCCTGGCTGCGGCCCGGCGCGGGACCACCACTTGTTCCGCGCCGGAGGAGCAAAGTTTCAGGCCGTGCGCGCCCGCCGGCTCCCGCAGGAGGAGCGCGGCGGCTGTGCGGGCCCTCGGGGGACCCGCCTGCCCGGGCCGAGCTCCTCCGCCCCCGCCGGGGGAGCGGGCCGGCCGCGGGCCCGGGGCTTTGCCGGGGCCGGCCCTCGGGACCGTGCCCGCTCCCGCGCCCCCCAAGCCTGCGCTCCGCCCGCCCCGTCCCCAGCCGCGCCCGCCTCCCTCCCGCTTAAACCAGGGGGGCGCTTGCGCACTGCCGCGCTCCGCACCGCGCGTGGCCCCGCAGAGCATTTCCCGAGGCTGCCGTCGGGTAAGTAATGTATTAAATAGCCCCGATCACACACGCTGCTCAGCCCGGCGCCCGCCACAGTAAACACTGCCCCGCTCCCGGCCGGGGCAGGGACCCGGGCTCGCGCCGCCCTGGCCGTGCAAGGTAAGCGGGCTCCCGCCGCCGCGCCGTCTGCGCGCGGGCAAGTGGCGCTCGGGGCGCGGGGCGGGCAGCGCCGGCGGCCGGGCAGGCGGGATCCGCAGGGCTGGCTGTCACGTTGCACGTGTCCCTAACGCGCTGCCTTCTCCAAACAGGTCCTACCTCTCTCTGCATGTCTGTACTGTCTGTCTTGTCCCGCGCTGCCTTGCCAGGCATGGCCAGCGCGGGTGCGCGTCCGGGATGCCACCCGCAGCGGCTCAGCCGGGCCGGGTGCTCCGGGCCGGGGTGTGAAACCGAGCCGGCCGCCAGGGCGGGGAGCGGCTTGGGCTGCTTGGCCGGAGGTCTGGCTCCCCCCCCCGCCCCCCCCCGCCCGTGCAAGAGCAGTGAGCACAGAGGCGAGTCCTGCAGGGGCTGAAACTCCGAGGTGCCTGAACTAAAAGGCAGGAAGCAATTAAAACTCCTCCTTTCGGATTAACAACCAAAAATTGATCGATCTGTCAGGAATACTGTTGATTTATGAAAGGTGCTTATTTCCTTGGTATGGAGAATTTTATGTTCTCTAGGTGAAACTGAGTTCACCCAGCTCCAGAGTAGATTGATGTTTTAATAAAAATAAATAAAGGGAAAAAGCTAGCCTAGTCTTTGGGGACATCAACTCTCAAATCGCGGAGTTAGACTAACAAATCAAATTGCATTATCTTTACATTTCATATCTTTTAATCTAATGTCTTAGAAATTGCAGGCAGGGGCTGGAGCCGTTATTATTTCCAAAGTTTTAATATAGTGCGTAAAAGTTCAAGTAACAAATAATCAATGTTTCATAACCAAAATGGCACAAAGAACGAGCCGAGTAATTTTTATAAGTGACTTAAATAGCAATCAAAATGTAAGAAGGACATTATGGGAAAAGCCCGGTTTTGCCTCGCCTGCTGCAAATGCAAATGCAAGTGTCCTGTAGATGGCACACCGTCCCCACGCTACAGCCGCCTGCTCCTTTCTCCGCTGCGAGAGGGACATTTTTGCTGGGAGAAATGTCGGTCTCAGCACTTGTTGTTTACCCAAACTAGAATGTATTTATTTCCAAAGAGCTGCTAAACTGATTTTAAAATAAACTTCCAAAGCAAGTGCCATGTTTAGCGCGGGGAGCGGAATTGGAAAGTAAGCGCTGGGCCGGTCACCGCGTGCTCTCTGCTTCCTGCCAAGCCCTGCCATGTGCCTTGTTGTGCAGTAGAGTGACAAGCCCAGCCTGAAATGAAAGGTGCCCAAGAAAAACGGAGCGGTCACGTATATGCAAATAAATCGCCAAGCAAGCCATGTGCACCAGGACCTGCCTAACAGTTAGAAGGACCGAAAGTTCAAACCTTCTCATAAATCACCTTTGTGGTAAAACGCAGCCACGCACCGCGCAGGCTGGACAGCGCTGACACAACTCGACAGCAGACAAACGCTTGGACACGTTTTTCTTTGCAATGTAAATTTCAGCGGGACAAATTGCTTATTAATAGTCTAGAAGAGAAGCCAGTTTCTTTCTTTCTTCTTTTCTTTATCTGTTTTTATTTCTGCATGGCCCCCAGCTATGCTCTGGGCAGCCTCACCGCCCAGCAGTTTTCTCTTCATTTCAATATCCTAAAGAAAATGCAAATCACCACAGTGTGGCCTTTTTAAAAAGTTAAATTAGCAACAGCTTTAAGTGACTCCATTAGTATGGAAAACATACAAATGTTTAATGTGGGAATAGCTTTCTTTTTTAAGCAGCACGTATCCTGGTCTCTGCCATGAGCAGAGGTGCTGAGTTAATAAAGGACCGCATCCGAAAGAGACCGCAGTAAAACAAAGAAGTGAGATTTACCAAGGTAAACTGTCCACTAGCCATCACACAGGATCTCTAATAGGCTTTACAAAGAAGAGCTGTCATGTAACTTTGCAGATCATGGACCTGCTTTTAAGGCTTTAATTATTTAAAAGACAGCGATTGCTTACAGAGAAAGTCTAAGTATATGAAAAGGTCTTCTGCCAGAAGAAGGGAGTCCCTTTTTCTCCGCTCCTTTCCAAGGGCAAGAGTATCAGCTTTTTTTTTTTTTTTTTTCAGGCTGTCATGTCATTGTAGTGTCTCGTACCAGTTTCTTTAATGACTGGACCTGGCTGAACTAGCCACTGGGCCCGGCGTTTGCCCAGGCACAACTTCCGTAATGTTGACGGAAAAGGAAATATCCGTCCTGCCTAATGATCTGGAACAGCTCTCGGATCCTTGGCTCTGGCTGCATAGTTGTTAATAGCTGAAACTTTTTGTGGACCCAATGTAACGTTAGCAAATGCGCAAAAACTCCGCTGCCTGGGTGCACAGGACCCCCCTCGTCTTCTCTGCCTTAAGTGGGCACACATCATAAAACGTGATCACTGTGTCAAGAGGATTTTGCTGCAGGTTGGGCTGTATGAAGTGATCAAGCCCCTCTAGACTGGAGCGTCAGGGAGAGCAACCCTTGACCATGAAAGAGTTAAGCTTTATATTATTCAGGAGAGGTCTTGTTAGGATGTAATCTGCATTTTCTAACTACTGCGTAATAAAAAGTGAGAAGTTTTGAGACACCTTTCTTGATTATACCTTTGGCGATACTTTAGGTTTTACATTTAATTTGCATTTTGTTCTTAGTGAATATTGAAGTCTTGAGTGGAGGATTGAATTTTATTAGGACATCTGGACTGACAATATCAAATCAGACACCAACGTCCCAAAGCATGCTAAAATTTCAGAGTTAATTAGAACGAAGTGCGTTTAATTAAAGCCAATTATAATATCGGAAATTATCTGATCGATCCTTGTTTATTCAGTTTGAGTCAGTTTATATTTTTATTGTAGCATAATAAGGCACTGGTCGATTTGCAAACTTCTATAGGTAAGTTTGTGTAACACATAAAGATGTGTGTACCGCTCAGGGTTCATCAGGCGGTGAGGATAACAAACAGTGCTTGAGATAACTATAGAAGACCTGCATTTGTGTGATTTCTTTCAGGGACATAGCAATATGATAAGCAAGAAAATGTCTCTTCCTAAACGCCGCGAAACTTCACTGTAAGCACGAGTGAGACGATCTCTCCATTCTCAGCAGCCCCCCCCCCCATCTGCCTGCCTAGATATGATTTCTCTTTTTCACTCCTCCTTAAGAAAGACAGTTTGCCAGACTGCCGACTTCTGTGCAACTGTTTGACTATCGTGATTTTGATTTGCAATCAGCTCCCATGGATATCTTTGAAGAAAGCCCCCTGACTCAACACCCGGGGCAACTCCACTGTAGCGTTATTAGCTGCAGAAAGAGTTTGAAGTGCTACAAAAATGTGCTTTTTGACTCCAACCAAATTCTGATCTCAGGCAAGAAGCATCATGACAACCAGGAGCGCTATTCTGTGTCAGATACACTTGCCTACATAAACAGTTTGTTTACTCTTAGGTAACTATATTCCCCGAGTAGGCACCTCATTTGCCAAATAAAATGACGTTATTTCTATATCGAAGTTGATTGTGAGTACGAGGGAAAGCTGGAAACGTGACACTTTTCAAATCCAACTAGATACATCTTACAAGAGAGAATCAGCATATTGTTGGCCACGGCTCTTCTGCACCACCAGAAAATGTGAGAATATTGCAATTACTCTTACACAGCCCTCTCCAATGGCATGTTGGATAAGGGCAGCTAAATGATCAGAAAGAGCTATTTTGGGGGAGGGGGGAAGGAAAACCTAGACTATAGTTCAACGAACACGAGCGTTTCTGAAATAGTAGCGGGTAAACCTATAATTTCATTATCCCTAATAAGACAATATGATGTATGATAGTTTTTTCCTTGCGATCCAGATCTTATTTGCGATGAAAATCTCTTTTCCCCACCCAAGGAGGCGCTGTTTATCAAACTTCACCACCTCGCACGATTTCTCTACACTGGAAATTCTTCACTTATAGAATTAAACATCCCTATGCAGACATTTTTTCTTGTTGCTTAATGGAACTCATCTACTAGTTTTCAAAGGTACCTGCCTTTCGTTCCCTTTCGCTGAGATGCCATCATCACAATTAACCCAAGGCATTTTCTTTCGGATCCAAAAGGGGAGGAAAGAGGAGGCGAAAACCACACCAACCTGTGTGTTCCCATAGAGCTAAAAAGATCCTCTCCACAAAATGTACGTCTCATCCACGCACTTCGCTCCAGAAAGAAGTTCTAGTTCATCCCCTTTCCCTGGCAGAGCAAAAAGAAAAGACAATTTTACTGGGCGCTTGGCACTCAGAATACACCCCTCTACGAACCCATGCCTTGATGGTTTTGAAACTTTACAGGATGAGGTTTAGTTGAGGGTGTGCATATCATTTTCACACACACACTTTTCATTCGGCTTTGAAGCTCGGGATGCTTAGGAATTTGAATCTAAGTCAAGCATGTGGACAGCCACAACTAAAGGAAGTAAATAAATAATATGCGACCGGGGAGGCTAATGAGAGAAAACAAAATCGTGGGGGTTTCCTGCATGGGAGATAAGGTCTCCCATGCCTGGCACACGGAGCTGAGCGGGGAGTCTTCCCTCTGAACAGACCGTCCCCCTTGTCCCTGCAACTTTGCCCTTTGTGCTGGTGTGAGCTCTGGCAGGATCTGACTTGGGCAAGAAACGCAGGCAGGGACACATCGGAGCCAGTCCCGACGCCAAGGACCTTTGCTTGTCGCTTCGCCCTGCAAGGAGGTGGTCACTGCACAGAGGGGCTGCCCAGCCCCTGCGCCAGCAGCGAGGCAGCACGCCTGGCGCGGCCCCGGAGCCCGGCAGGATGCAGGGGAATGATCCCCTCTGCCTAATCCCCTTGCAAGGTTAACACTGCGCCGGGACTGCCAGGGAACGACTAGCTCAGACTTTCCCCGCACTGACGATTTCTTAAAAAACTAAACCATACGACGTTAATTAAAACCTTAGCTCAGTATTTTCCCCTCGAATTTACACTGGGAACCGTCCTCTAAAATATTAGCCAGCAAACAACCTCCCAAAAGGGAAATCTGCAGTACTTGGGCATTGCATTGCTATATTAAAAATACCTGAAACACAAATGTATATCTCCTCTGAAACGCAGGAAACAAGAGTTAGCAGAGATTTGTTTCGCTTAAATCAGGCATAAATTACACCTACTGGAACCAAATACGTTAATAAAGAAGGTGCCTTAAAACAATAAAATTGAAATATGGACCTTGGCAAGTTTGATCAGATTCTGAACTTGCCCCTCTGCAAAAGCCAGGGAGTTAGCGAAGGACAGGACTCCTGCAGTCATTCCCCACCTGAACTTTCCACTGCAAAGTTTCTTTGGTGAAAGAGGCTCTTCCACCCCCACAGACTAGAAAGGGCAGCTCTGGAAAGAAGCCCCATTCAGAGCAGTGGCATAATTTACTAGCAAGTAAATACGTGTTAAAAGTTGTATGATTTAAAACATCGGAATGTAGCGTTTTCTTTCAGGGAAAAAATGTGAAATGATTAAGATAATAGTCCCAAGAGAATTGTCCCGGGGAAAAAAAAATAAAGTTTAAGGAGAATCCTATAACAGCTGTGGAAATGAGGCTATCAATTTTAATCTGTGTGATACATGTACAGTATGTGATTATGTGTTATTATGCCGTGTGTTGTTAGAGCACTGAGAGAAGGAGGAAAGGAATCTTAAACTTGATTTATTGTAGATGTTGAGATTTCCCTTTCAAGCTTTTACTAGGCGATGTCTGCACACGGGAACCTGCTGGAGGAAGCAGCCGAAAGGGCTCCCTGGTTCTGGAGCGGGGAGGGTGCGGAGCCAGGGAGGGCTCTGTCCCTTTAAGGTCACTGCATGCTCTGGTATGATGTTTAGGAGGACAGCTGGGCAATGGCCATCTGACTGACTTCGGCTTGACATCTGGGAGCCCACTGGTGTGTGGCACGCGAATCGCTTGATGTCGCTATTTAAATGCAAATTTGTGGGGGATCATTGAAGCCTCACCCCGTAAATTCACACAAAAGGAATACTTCACACACTATAAGGAGGAGGATCGTTATTTCGGGAGGTCTTGGCTGCAGCATGCAAATCTCATTCAAATCCACACACCTTCTGCATGACTAACTTTCCTAAGGTCAGGACTTGGCGCTACCACGCGTCCCTGAATGAGCCCAGCCAGAATTGAGAGGAGGCTCGTACCTGCCCGCGGAGACACGCTCATTTCCGAGCCTCTCCTTAGCGAAAGGTGTTCCCAAGGAAAAAAAAAAAAGGGGGGGGGGTTTCTTCCCCGTCCTACCGCGCCTGCTAAGGACGCCACTGGCCTCGCTGCTCCGCCTGAGATTCCCGAAGTTCAAAATCTGAAATCAAAGTTCAGCGTCGGGCGAGCCGGATGCGTGCCCCCCGCGCCCCGCGCCCCGCAAACTGCCCCTCGCTGGCACGGACCTGCCTGCTCCGCCACCGCACACGAACCACGCGCCGGCTCGTGTGCCCCCTGCTTAAAAATGAACTTGGACTCTTTCATTCAAACTCCAGACTACTGTAGGGGCGATTTTAAGACACCCCCCCCAAACACACACACATGCTAAGCACCATCCCAGATTTGAAGGATATCACACACAGGCTGCTCCTTGCCTCCCATCACACTGGCAAACTTAGATCCTGTGTGTGGTGAGTGTGTGTGTGGGGGGGGGGGGAGGCTGCTTCCTAACAATACGCACCCTGCAAACGTTATGGTACAAATACAGAGTCATCCTATGTGAGGGATTCTTACTGCATGTAGCTTGTAGCCAGCAGTATAGTGACAAAAAAGATAAAGTTGGTGAATGATAAAGACCGTATTTTCCACGCTTTGGGTGCAGGACCAGATGATCTAGAAAATGAGCTGAAATAGATTCAGCCTCA
>NC_143401.1:75181123-75183623 GCF_052110815.1 Crocodylus siamensis
TTCCTCCCAGGAGTTAGAACAGAACAGGATTTGTATGTTCGTCTAATAGATTCAATGACCAAACAGGTGAGAAAGTTTAAGTTTTCATAACAGTTTAAGTTGCTGAGTCTGTATTTTGCTCTCAGTTTAGAGGGACTGGTACTGTAAATTGCACTGCTGCACCCATTTTTCTTTTAGTTTACTTGTCATGCTAATTAAAATTCCATATTATTGGAAAATATTTAGAAGGTGAAAGAGTTTTATTGTTACTACCCTAGGTAGGATATGTATCATTAAATACACTGTCATGTGAGTCAAATTTGAATTTAATTAATATAGCAATAGATAGCTGGCAGGGGAAAAATGCTATAATGTAGCCCCAAGCTTATTCTTTTAACGCAGTTCTTTTCAATTGGAACCTTTTTTAAAAAAAATAATATTTCCCCAGAATTAGGAAGACAATACTCCGTCCTCCGCACCTCCTAACTGAACGTGATTAGTCCTTTTCTTGTATAGTGTGATGATCTAGTAACGCGAGACGTTTATTTGGATTTAAAAGTTAAATGTGTTGAGGTGAAAAGTCATCTTGTTCTCCTCTAGTCCATATTCACCTCTCAGCCCCCCATCTCCATAATTCAAACTCCATGCTCCAGGGGTCACCCAAACCCGTCCATTTCCCTGAGATCAGCTTCTGTTTCTTCTTCAAACCTCTGTCATACCTTGTAAATAACATAATTACAAGCAGTTCCTTATTAAATTATTTAACCTGTCTTGGTCAACTTTTCCGATGATAACTACATGGTCCCTGTATTGCGCCTATAGCAATTAAAGACACAAAGCTACTTACTGGCTTTTGATATAATATACAAGTCGTCGTCTTCTTTTTTTTTCGGTTCCCCGGAGAGACATTTGACGATTGTGGGTTTTTGTTGTTTTTTTTTTTTTTGGGGGGGGGTGGAAGTATAATTTACAGTGGTCTGGAAATCAGACCCCAGATATGTAAATTAAAACCTCTCCACAAACATGCCCCTTTTAACATATAATTGAATTGGTGTGTACTTCACACTCCGTGGGAGAACTGCTTTTCCAGTGTACATTTTTGCTAACTTTTAAGATTCAAAGTTAAGGGCAGATGAGTCTTATATTTTCCCTTTCCCCAGCAGGAATAGCGGGCTGCTCCCAGCGCCCAAGCGGCGGGCAGGTCTAGGGAGGACCCCCCACCCCTTCAGTCTTCCTTTCATGCCCCCCTCCTCCAAGTTTTTACTTATCTTGACTAAAATAGGGTTGGATTTAAATGCCTCCAGTAGTAAAATAGTGTGATTTCCTTTTAGAGCAAAACTGATCTGACAGGCAAACTACAATTACTCTGACAAAGACGAAGGCGTTGTACCCTTCAATAATTATTTCAATAGGTTACAGAGGAGCCCTTTTAAACTCTGGAGCGCTCTTGAGTTGACAATGTGGTTTTATTTCCTTTGTATACAGCAGCTAAATGTTTTCGGAAATCGCTGTAGTAGTCTAATTAAGAGGCTTATATAGGCAGCTATAAGTTTCGCTGCTGATGAATAAAAGAGCAAAGAGGATACATTTTTAAGTACGCTTTTATTGTGCAGTGAGATTCGGACCTTTGCAGTACAAACAGGGCTGAAAATAAAGGCTTTTAATCTCCCCTCACTGACGGGAGGGGGAAAAAAATAGCCCAGTAACTGATCAAAGAGTCAATGGCGCTGAACCGACAGTTTATGGATTTCTGTTTGTGCTACAAAATAAAAAAAATAAATCACTTATAAATACGTGGCTGCATCAGAAGAAAAGTAACAATCCCCAGAAGTTATATGGCACGCTGCAACAACAAACATTTGCAGCCACTGCCTGCTTGTTATGTCTGTGCTGTCATATATTACTCGGGTGTTTTCAAAACAATACCTGTTCCTAAGGCTATAGGTTACCGCTGCAACTGGGCCATCTTTCTTTTTAGTGACTAGGGCTATGCAGGCTTTCATTTCAAATAACGCAGCGATGATAACCATGGCATTGTCAACGCACCCCTGGAAATAAAGTAAGTGCCAAAGTGGCCGAGAGGGTTGGAAGTGCAGTGGCGAGACCATTTCGGCTGGTGCTCTGCCTGAGAGAGGGGAAGGAAGCCATGATGACTACAGCCCCCGGCTTTCTGTGATGCTTTTCTTTCCCTTTCGGGCGGACTCCCCGCGAGGTCGCCTTCCCACCCCTAACTCCTTTTTTGGAGGCGGGCAGGCACGGCTTGGGAAGGCGAGGAAGTGCTCCCGCGGGCTGCCCAGGCCCCGGCAGCACGAGGAGGCAGGGGAAGGAAGCGGAGGCAGGCTCTGGTGGCGGTGGCTGGCAGCACTGGAGCTGGGGAGGCTGCAGCGGGAGCAGCAGCAGCTAAGGAGTCTCTCCCTCTCCCTCTCCCCCTCTCTCCCCAGAGCAGCGGGGGGAAGCGGCGCGCGGGAAACCTCTCCGGAGGAGCCGGGGGGGGAGCGGCGTGCGCGGACAGGGCTCTCTC
>NC_143401.1:75188623-75196123 GCF_052110815.1 Crocodylus siamensis
GTTAAGCCTAAAGAAATATGTACCACCAGTGGAGAGCAATGCTAATGTTTAACTAGCTGAAATAGCTGTTTGCTTAGTGGAGAATGTTAGGTATCTGACAGAAGGGACATCTCTCTTATTAGTAATCAAATAGGGCTGACCAGTTGTTGCCATCACTCTGGGATTGTGTCAGGCAATTGAGAACAAGTTCAACACTTTATAGAACTGGAAGTACAAAAATCAATATAATTATATTTGTCTTTAGTGTTTTAGCTATGGAAATCATACAGCCGTGGATTGTGGCTTTTTGAGCTGAATGTATTTCTTTTTTATTGGCTAAAAATATTTGGAATCATAGGAATCTTTGTTGAATAGTAAATGAAAGATAGCATGTTATAGTTTTTATTATTGGATCATTGGCATGTTTCATCATTCAGAGCTTTCAAGCTATGTGTGACATGTTTGCAAATGTAAATGTTGAATTGCATTAAAGTGCAAAGCCTTAGAACACTATAAAAATTAACTAGAAATGAAAATGAGAATAATATTTTTCTGTTATGTGCTCAGTCAGACTTTAATGTAGACATGTGGACAAAGAGATCATTTCTTGACTATTGAACTTAAACTGAAAAAAATTACAAGTACTATGTTTGAATAATGCATACTTACAAGGAAGTATGACACAACATTTTTGCAACAATTAAGGATTATAGTAACATATATGTGAATAACAATAATGAATTAAAATTATATCAGTTCTGTTCGGGATGGTCATAAGGAAACTGAAATATACTTTACCATATCAGTGCTTTTATAGCGCCTCAAACATTTCAAACTGCGTTATAATTTGATATTCTAGAAGCATAAAAGGATTTTAAAAAATCAGAAAAACATTTTGTTAATGGGCTTACCATGTTTATTTGAATAAGGAAGACTGAAACTCCATTTACGCCTAGCATAAATGCTTTAGAGATCTTAATTATTGATGAAAATTTTCTGTGCTTCTAAATTTAAAGATATGACAATCTTATAGGAGTTTTAATCACCTTCTATATAAACAATTTTAAAGTTTTTATATTATGAGAAAAAGAATGTATATTTTAGCTTTCTAAAGAGAGTGGTCGCTTATAATGATGAAATACTATCAGCATTTTGTTGCATACAGTATATGCCTCAGAAGGCATTTTGGCACAAAACCCCTTCTATCTGATGGTGTAAAATTGAACAAAAATGTTACGTTTAGGGTTCACTATGAGCAAACTGCACCAATTCTATAACAGGAAAATAAATTTGTGAAGATGTTTTGTAAGATTAAAAGTCATTTGAATCAAAATGCATTTAAAATTCTTAATTATAATTTATGTTTGATCCATGTGTTAATAGTTTGTCACCTAAATTTGTTGGTGTTGAATTTCTGGTTTGCGTTTTCTCTTGAGTGTCCCAGAACAAAATATGCCCATCAAATTTGTGGGTCAATTTACAGTTTCCCATAAGAAGTGTTATCACTTGGTTAGTTGGCTTAAAAAAGAATTATATACAATATACTTCACTAGATCCTTTTGGCCTTTAGTAGGTTTTGACCAGATAAGGAATATTTGTCCTGAGGATATGAACCAATAATTCAATACTGAATTGAGATCTATGGCCACATGTAGCCCAAACTAAGACTCTTTGCGATAATGTGAAAAACAATTCAGATTAGGAGAAATGAAAAAAAAAACCTTAAATATTTCAGATGTAGGAATTTACTTCAGATTGCTATATATTAAATCAATTAATGAAATTACACAGTTGCATCTTGTAGCAGACCTTCATGTAAAAACAAAATAGAAAGCCTTAAATACAATTTTGCATGTTGCATATCATTTCAACCTCTTAAGTCACTAAACATTTTTATTCACAGTAAATTGATTTTCCTCACGCAGCATTACTAAGGAAGATAGTTTTTATTACTATATGAGTATAATATACTACAACATATTAGTATTATTTATACAACAAAATAATTTATGTAGTAAAAAAACCCACCAACAATTGTGAAGTGTGGTCAGTAAAGAGATGCCACAGAAAAAGTGTCCATGGGAAATTAGATTGACCCAAAGAAAACCAAATAAAAGAAAGGAAAAGGCCCATATTTTCTTTGTGGTGTTGCTGAAAAGGATGGGAGTATCATTTTCATAGTGGAATAATGTTTTCTGGGAAAACACAAAAGCAGATGTTCCTCATTAGGAACACCCATTGTCTACATATCACAACTATGAACAGATAAATCTATCCTATTTCACCCATACATTCCAATGGCTGTAAATGATTACAGGATGCCGCTGTAACTGCTAAACCAAAACCACACTGTGCGCTAAAATAATTCTTCCGTGCCATCATAATATATTTTATTAGAAGGTATGGAAATTCCTGGTAAGATACATCCTCTTGACTTTTCCTTTCCTTGTTTGGCTTGAATGTATATTAAGGCGCAGCGTCCAACTGTTGAAAACTGAAAAGACTGATTGTGGAGGAACACGGGAAGGCAGGATTACATTACTATCAAAACATTAAGCGGCAACTTACCAGTAAAGCAATGGCAGGTCTGCTTGCACACACTGAATGTGCTTGCAGTGTATTACTGATAGCATGCTCTGCAACGTTTTTCCAGATGGTACTATCACAGTCATACTGCTAGTTGGCATCTCTGTGGGTAGTAAATACCCCCCTCCCCAATAAATCTGGCATTATTCTATAGAGTTTAGGAGACTTATCATTCCAAGTGTGTCCTACTTTCCTGTATAGAAGCCAGACATCTGTTTATCCCATTTCTTTCATACAGAGTTTGGAATAGCTTTAGTTTTGGGGAAAAAAGTTTTGTCATATTTAACAGCTGTTACAAAATTTCAACTCTGTAGGCTCTTAAAATGCTTTTCAACTGACCTCAGATTTTATACATAATTGACATTGCTTGTAGACCCCCCCCCCACGCACATACACTATTAACCTTTCACTGCCTATAATTTTGTATTTTCTTTGGTAAAAGGCCTTAACTCTCAAGCTTAGTTTTCTACTTTGGGTTCCAAATATGTAGTTTTAATTCATATCTACTCCAACTTTACACCTTTAAAGTAATTGTAGAACAGGGCTGAAGACTGATTGGAGTTTTTTTAGTCAACAGTGTTTCCTTTCACTTCCTGTCACAAAGGTCAAAGAAAGCTGACCTTTGCTGGCAGTCCTAGTCACTGAATTATTCATGTGATTGACTTTTTGTCAGTGCACACAGTTGTGCTCTGGGACATTTTATTCATTTACCTCATTTAAAGCGCCTTTCTGCACCTGTTCAAGTATTAATATCATGTAATTTGGGCCTAATGCCGATTTTGCTGAACACTCATTATATTTTTTATTAGCTATATTTCCAAACGATTATGTATGATTATTACCAAGCCTTACAAACAGCAATGGGTTATTCCCTAGACCTTTACATCTTCTTGTCAGGTTGTTTTCAGAAGCAAGGAGGATAAACATTTGACCAGTCCCAATGTTTTTATTCCTACTCCATATCCAACCAGAGAACTTAAAGCTTTTTCCCTTATGGCTTTGCGAAAGCATGATTAAATCCAACTCTGCAGAAGCTGTACAAATGCCAGCATTTATAAGGTCAACGCTTTTGTTAAAAATGCTATGTAAATGAGGATCTGCAAAAAGGGACATTAAATAAAATTAAATTCATTGTCTTCTTTAATGTCATTTACATTTTGGCTAAGCCCTGGCCTGTCAAGGAGGATTTTTAAAATAATTTTAATTACACATCATTTAGGGATCCAAGGTTTTCTATTCAGTAGCATTTGGATAACCTGCAAAACGGTGACTGTTTATTAACTTCTTAAATGACAAGTTGTCATTTCATCTGCATAATGCAATGAAAACAGTACAGTTTAGCGTAAATCTTTTTCTTCTTAGTTCTAAGATATTCATGGAATTAATGCAGAATAGGCCTTATAATCTCTCAACTGTTCATTTTGCTTAAGTTGTCCTATATGAGGTGCTGTTCAGCTCAAAGTACGTTTGAAAAATTTGCACTTCTTGTATAAACAATATTTTTTTTATTTTCCTGTCAGAAACCTGACACTGATTTTAAGAATGTAGTCTGTTTTAGATTAATGGATATGGCTATAAGTGACACATTTCTGGGCAGAGATGGTCAGTTTGGCTTTTCGAGAGCACAGGTGTGAACATCTCTCTATTATTTACAAGCAAACCACCAATCCTAGTATTCCAGAGGCAAAAGATATGCGGTACTGCATTCATTTATTCTTCAGAGAGTATATTTGCACAAAATATAGATTGTATGGTGGCAAAAAAAGAAATTGCACATGAAGAACAGCTACATAATTGAACAACAGTAAACTACCTTCTAAAAAAAACCCTGAGCCAGAGATGGTACCCTGTAAATTCTTTGATTTAAGTGAAGCCATCAGGATTATTCAGTTTATATCATTCAGTGTGAATCTATATTCTTAACTGTTACAACAAACCTCAGTTAATTAAATTCCCTAAATATTTAGACACTTTGTTAGCAAAGGAATGTAGGCATACACATCTTTGAAATCATTTTTCTCAAGTAAATCCCAAATGTATTAGATGAGACTTTTGTAACACTTTTTTTCCTGTGTAATACTTGCTTATTTTTATGAAGGCAAAAGCATCTGCAATACCATTGTGCAAAGGAATAATAAAGTAGCATGTTTTGTGAGAAAGGAAAAGAGGGAGGAGGGATTTAAGTAAAGCTGTCAAAAACTATACTACAAGAGGTATCCTGATACAAACCATCCTGTGCTTCTGTTGCAGCCTTATCAGGTGAAAAGCAAAGATACTGCCAGAGCCTGTAATTTTGTTAGGATGCCTTTGATGAATTGGATTAGGTTGTGGAAAAATCTTTCAAACTTAGAGTTCTGGTACGCATGCTTACAGGAAGTAAATAATTACTACTGGACAGTGGATAATTAAAAAAAGAACAACCCATGAAACAAAGTGGGGAAAGCTGTTCTAATGAAGCGGTTTTAATAACATGTACATATAAAGAACCAATAGTTTCAGATGGATGTTTTTAGAATCAACATTGATGCAACAGTCTTCACTTACTTTTAGAGGACGGTGAATAATTTATTAGACATGGGAATCCAAGGGGTAAGGGTGGCAGTGGGAGACATGTTGGAGGAGATGGAAATTCCAAGCTCTAACGATGGAAATTGTCACTGCAGATGCCAGGAAGTGATTGACAAGCAGGGCTACAGGAAGTGAAAACTCAGGGAGCTTAACCTGTACTTGGCAGAGCTTCCAGAGCTTACACTCTAAGAAAATGAAAACCATTCACCTCAGTCAAGCTGCCAGAATACAAGCTTCTCTTGTTTGTTTATCTTAATAGCAAATCTCACAAAAATGTTTGTGGTCAAAACTACATATAATAAGACATTATACTGGCATTATTAATATTTTATTAAAATAGAGATGTAACTACACTTTAGGAAAAAAAAGCCCTATGAAGCTGGAGAATTTTATCGGTCAAAGGGTTACTTTGGATTTTATGAGATTCACTGGTTTGATTTTGTTGTTAACTGTTTTGGTTCATTACAATTTTAAGCTTAAGAAAAAAAGTTAATTTATAGGTATATTGACTTAGATAAATTAGGATATAGTTTCTTCAGTTATGACTTTCGTTCTTTTATCAAATTACCTTTAATTTCTTTTGTACAGAAGCAAAATCACAGAGCCTAAATAGCATTTTTTTTTAGGTGGGAAGGGGATGAACTTGTTTTGAAAATTTTCTAGATTCTAGTAAACTGAGGTCAGACGCAAATTAAAATCATAGACCTGTGATTCCTTCACCAAAAAGTTTCACAGCCAGAAAATTATACAGAACCAATCATCATGCGCTTGTGGTGCCAGGAGTGTATAAAGTAAACTGCATCATCCGAAAACAGCAGTAAGGATAGTGTTGTGTTTTCCCAATAATTCACTAGGAAATGAGTTTAACATGTGTGGAAAGGAAGGAGCTTACATTTGTGTTGTTGTAAGACATGTAGCATAGGCCCGGCTAGCGGAAGAAGTCGGCTCCAGCTTGTCTCTAGTGAAAGACGAAACACGGTTACACATCTGGTGAGAAAGAACAGTTCATTTGCCGAGACAGCTCTCTCTCTCTCTGCTGCAGCTGAAAGAAGCTATTTTGACAGAAACAAAGCCATGGGGGTTGGGGTAAGCGATTAGCAGAATTCAGCCCACTAAAAACTCTTGGGCCTTAATGATAAAGAAATAGTAGGAAACCAGGGGAAAAAACCGGCCTTATCCCTATACAGTTTTTCAGTAGGCATTTTGAAAGAAAGAATACAAACAATGACTTCCATATAAAACTCCCACTGCACTTTATAAAAGTTTCTATTAAAAAAAAAAGGAAATGGAACTGAAATGAATCTAGAGGTTTGGAGAATTACTGAAAAACAAATCTCTAGACTCACTTTTGGGGTAGTTTGATCTGACTGTGGTGTATGTGTCTAAAATAAGTCAATTTAATTGTACATATGAAAATTGAACATTACCTCTATAAAAGGTGAATTTGCCATTGCAGCTCTCTGCATTCATCCTAGTTTTGCTCACTGCGCTTGTGACCGCACAGAAGGCTCAATTATGTTGGGTGACCAAAAAAAACCCACCCTAACAGTTGGAGTAGGGTTATTAATACACAATGGATAGACGTGAGTGCCTTTTATTTTGAATAACAACCAGTAAAATTGAATTGGTCTTGGTATTGTGTGGATTGTCAGGAATGCTCTTTACCAATCCAAATTTGATTAGGATTTCCTCTACAAGTTTCTTCAGACCTTCTGTGGTTCATGAGATGCAGCCAGGCAACAAACTACCTTCATCTAGTCCAAATGGTATTAGTGAGCTATAACCATCATTGTTAGTTACAAAGTGAGATTAAACATTTTTCTTATCCATGTGAGCCAAATAATTGATGAGAAAAACTTCAGAGTATAAAATATTTAGGGACTTATTCTATAGTCGTTGTTCAGGCAAACTCAGTGATTCCCACTGATGTCAGTGATGAGTGCTTGAGTGATGATTGAAGGGACCGGTATTTTAATGCAGAATAGTAAGTTACATAAAACTGCAAAACAACCTGCTTTATGTTTGGCTGCAGTAGAGGCTACATTAAGTCTAGGACAGTGTCCTTAAACTTATGCACTCTTTCTTTTTCTAGTTTCCCCCCATCCTGATATTAAATTATTGCATTTTTATTACATGCATTTGCTAAGATGCAAAGCATCATTAGTTTCAAATTTCTACAGCTTGTAGGCATCTAAGCTTTTCTACATCACACAGACCTTTTACACGTAGGTACTGTTTGAACAATTCCATCTTTTGAGAATTTATCAGCAATTCTTTAGATAGTGCAATTTGTCCGTACATCTTTCATTTTAGTGTGCTGATTATTGCATTGTTTGGTGTGTCTGTTTTCTAAACTGGAGGAATTTG
>NC_143401.1:75201123-75203623 GCF_052110815.1 Crocodylus siamensis
CATTAACTGCTTAAATGAAATTGCCTTTCTTACAGTACGTAGGGCAGAACCATGCATCTTAATAGAGATTTTAGATCCTTATGCTGAAGATGCACAAAATTTGTTATGCTAGATTATGTGGGTAGCTAGATAGAACCAGAATTAAGCTATTTAGGAAATCACTTTTCTAAAAATAATTTTATTCCATTATTTCCCTTTTGCTTTTGTTTATGTATAGTTTCTACCATCTGGAAAGTGATCTAACTGATTTCCACAATTAATGCCTATGAGAGGTCTAGAAGATGATTCACACCAGCTCTATTCATTCAGTTTTCCCTTCCTGTTCAGATTTAATTTATAGTGTATCCTAATCAGCTGGATTAAGGTGCAGAGTTAATTATTTAAGTAGAATTTTTCTGCTATCAAAAAGCCCTTATTGTAAATTTCCAGCCATGGTGTCTTACATGATATAAGGACCAATTCACTACTCCTGCATAGAGATAGGATTTAATATTCTTCTGTATCACTCCCAAGTATGTAGTGGAGTAAAGCAAAGGACTGCTATTTATTCAGAACCAGCTTTCCAGACTCACCAGTTGTGAAAGAGGGTTGGCAGTGGGAAGAGCCTTTTGGTTGTAATAGTAGCCAACTCCCCCTTCACTTAGCACATACCAAACTAATCAGAGATGTGGCTGGAAATGCTGGCAGGTACTCAACCCAGCTCTGTATAAATCATTGCCCCTGGAGAAATGAGTGGAGTGTGGATGAGCAGATTTGTGCCAGTACCACAGGCCACAATAGGAAACCCTCTGGCTGACAGACACAGCATTTAGAGAAGAGTGTGATGGAATATGCTAGGTAGTCTTGCTGCAATCCAGTGAGTAAGGCTGCAGTACCATTTCCTTATAGGCACATCCTAGAGAACTACAGATTGGCTGTCAACAGCTGACAAGTAAGTGCATGGAGCACAGAGAGCAGGACAGATACCTTCACCATGCCAACATAAGCTATAGAGTTTTACATATTGTACATGTTAGCAGCAGCCATAAGCCATTCTCATGCACAAAGAATAACCGGGGCATCCTATATGCTTCCATGGATGCACTGCTACCCTATCATTCATGTTTACATAATGCAATTGTACATTAATTGTAAACTGTGATGACTAACGGTGGTGTTGCTTTTGTATCTCATCTCTGCCAACTGCTGTAATTCAGAAGTTGAATTATATTTGGCCTGAGAGAAGCAGAGCAATGCCTTTGAAAAGGATGCAAACTAACTGACCCTGGAGATTGTCCCTTTACCTTCTGCACAGTCAAAGCATTGTCTTTTACATGTGTATTTCATAGGAAACATACAGCTTGGTAGTAAGTGTAAATTTGGGTTTATTCCACACCAAGCAATCTACTTGACTTCAGAGTACTACAGAGCAGGCACATCTACATGTGTAATTAATGTGGCTGAATAATTTCCAGCACAGTTTGCACTGGAGTTTATTGCTCCCAGGCACAGCATTTACACTTGCTCCTGGGACTGCAGCACATTGAGGTGGGGCGTCACAGCCCTGGCTGGCAGGAGGCCCTGGGGGTTGGCTTGCCAGCCCAGATCTTCGTCTCCCCAGCTCAATGTCTTGTGGAGGGGCCTGGCTCAGGCACAAGGGTGATACAGTGCAGGGCTAGCAGGCAGGCAGCCATCACGCTGTAGCACTCTTGTGCCCTAGCCAGCCTTGGTCACTGTCTACCTGCGTGTTGCGGCTGAGTAAATAACTCCGCTGTAGGATACTACTTGTGTTAGGCAGTACTATCTTATGGTGGAGTTAATTAGTTTACTCTGGCTTAATCGTGCCGCTCATGTAGATGTTGACACTTTATGGAATTAGGCAACTCCTCAGTAAAGTGCACATGTAGATGCCCCCAGTGGCTCTAATTAGGGAGGCTGAATTCCATGGCTACAACGCTCTGTACTGGCTTAGGTCTGAAGTGAGTAAAGCTGAAATTGTGAATATAAAATAATTACCTATTGTCACAGCATTCTATTCTGTGTGTAGTTCTGAAGGCAATAATATGCTTATTATTATATAGAAGAATTAATATGCTTATTATCATATAGAAGAATTAACTATTGATCTAGCTTCTCACTGGGTGTGTCTACACGAGACACTTAATGCATTACAGCACAAGCTGTGCTAATGCGCAGTAGAATTAGTCTACTACATATTAAGCGTCATAAAAAGACTGCTGATGCTACTGTGCAATAGCACCAGTTACTGTGAATTTAGTTAGTACCTCATATTACAGGTACTAAACTTAATGTGCAGTAACAACGGTGCATTACTGCACATGTAGATGGGCCCACTGTAAGGTAAAAAATTTATTGCAAGTGCTTATTTATCTATCTCATTTAGTGGGTAGGTGGTTATTTAAATAATGCATAGTATATATTTTTAAATGACTTTCACTCTACAAAACATCAAGGCCAATGTGTGTTCAACTAAGTCCTGTTTTGTATTTGTTGAATTCAT
>NC_143401.1:75208623-75236123 GCF_052110815.1 Crocodylus siamensis
TTGTTGGAGAAATTGTTCTTTAGGCAATATCAAAAGAAAGAACTAAATATAAATGAGATTACAAATATACCAGAGAAGAAACAGTCTCAAAAACAGGAGCAGCAAACATTGCCCATTTGCTTTCTTCAAAACATGTCCTAAAATCATACCCTTGATAGGGCCCCCTAAAATGTAGGCATTCCTCAGCCTAGTTTTTCTGCCTTTTTCAGAAAAAGTTGATCAGTTCTGATGTATCCTTCTCCTTTTCCCCACTCCATCCTATTCCCTTGGGTCATTTCCTTGTCCTTGAATGGCATTAGAATAAGTTTCTTGTATTCTCTCATGCTGCAACTCCTATTTCTATGCCTATTCCAGTGACTATTCCCACTTACCTTCTTTTGCTCATTCCTAGTCCTCCCTCACCTTTCATTCTTCTAAGTTTTTTCTCTTCCCAGCATAATCATGGTTTAACCCCACTCTGAATCTAGATGCCACCATATTCACATCAGCCAAAAACCTATTGAATGTGCCGTATTGAGTCATTGGCTCATATTCCTAGCATTAGTCTGGTATCTGTTGCCTACATTTAGCTCAGTTTGCTTTCACCAAAGTCTTTGGGCTTCTGGTTCCACTTCATTTCCCTTGGTTTCTTGTCTCCTTTGACATAGTTGATTATATCCATCCTTTTGAAATCTTGGCCTTTCCAAGTCTTAAAACTCTATTTTATCCTCCACCATGTTTTTATATAGGTTCTTTCTCCCTTTCCTCTCTCATCTCTGATAGGTAACTCCTATGGTTCTTGGCCATTTTCTTCTTTTTGTCTACCCTATCACTAAGCCCTTTTACTTGAAAGACTTCAACTACCAGTTTGTATCAATGAGTCACAAATCTGTACTTCCTGACTGGTGTCCTATGCAACTCTGTATCTCAGCCAGCCTCTTTGACAGCTCTTTACTGATGATTTGTAGTCAGCTTGAACATAATGTGATCAGAACTGAGCTATTGATATTCTCTCCTAAAATCTTTCCACTTCCTCTGTCTCCATCAAGTTGCCACTGGCCTCCCTGTCACACTGTCCTGTAACTTTGCAGCCATCTGTAAATGCAGTCTTTCTCCTACCACTACATTTTCCGATTGCATCTAAATCAGTCCTACCACTTCTTTCATATCATCAATTTTCCTCAATTTTTCTTTGCCTTAGGCCTTGGCATCTTCTGTCTCAACTATAGCAACCTCCCTTTCTTTGATTTTCCTTTGTCAATCTTCCCTTTTCTCTTCTTTTCCATACAGAACTCTGCTATGAATATCCAATTCTTTTCTGTTATTTTGACCACGTCAGCACTCCTAGGGCCCTCTCAACTACTTTGCCCATCTCAGCCATGTCTGCCCTTTTCTATTAAGAATGCCAGCTCCTGTCACTGGTTTGTCCAGTTTTTCCAGAGGCACTTTCATGCTCTCTTCCGTGCCACCTGTTACACTGGGAACTCCCTTCCCCAGCAGCTGCAAAGCTATTCCTGTCTCCTCCTTTATTAACTTCTTGATTTTTATTATGATAGCTATAGTAAATTGCTAGCTAATAATGGTTAGGGACAAATAACAATGATTATCCCATCATTATTCCTGTTATATATACATAATCTTATGTATATATAAGAAAAGAATGATCCAAGAGTTGGTAATTTTGGCCTGGTTATTCTAAATGACATGTTTCAATCTTAGCCATCCAGTAGCCAAAGTGTATTGATACAGGAGCTATTACCACAGCAGCCAAATGAAAGGGATATCTACTAGGAAGAGCTGCTAACCAAAGCCAAAGAGTGAAGGGGAAGCTTCCCTCTGCCCTGATTAAAGAGGGGGATCACAGGTCTCCCTTCCTTGAATGCCTGTTCTTTGTCCATTCCTTGTCTGTCATCACCATCCCTTCCTTTTAATATGCCCCACTTACATTGTAAGACATCGTCTTCTCCAGTGTGGTTTCTGCGTTCATCTTGCTCAGGGCCTTTAGGCTCTACTGAAACAAACAAATCACCATTGTTACCATCACCATAATCTGCTGATAAACAAAAGAAGCTTCATAGGTCTCAGTATGCTTCTGCAGTTACTGCCACATATGATGGGGGGATGGGCTCCTTATAGTCTTTTGCCTTCTACTGTTCTCCATGAATCCAAGTTCTATCACATTCATTCATTTTCTTGCTGTAACCCAATCCCTACCATCCTTCATGCCTACAAAGATCCTGGGATTTTAGTGGCTTACAGCAAGAGATCATGGGTGCCTATACACACGATCTGCTGTGCTCTAATAAGAATGCTTCAGCATGCTGCAGCGTCATGTGTATTCAGTGTCCTGTGTTTCAGAATGGTGGTAGGGGAACTTTAACTAAAACTTATGGAGTAAGCTTTAGTCAAAGTGCCTTCATGGCCACTTTGAAATGCAGGATACCAAATACATGTGAAACTGGGGCATTTTAATTAGAATCATAGAAAATTAGAATTGGAATGGACCTCCAGAGGGTCATCTAGTCCAACCCCCTGCTCAAGGCAGGACCATCCCCAACTAGATCATCCCAGCCAAAGCTGTCTAGCTGGGTCTTAAAAACCTCCAGGGATGGAGATTCCACAACCTCTCTGGGTAACCTGTTCCAGTGTTTTACTACCCTCCTAGTGAGAAAATTCTTCCTAATATCTAACCTAAACTTCCCTTGCTGCAACTTGAGACCATTACTCCTTGTTCTGTCATGTGCCACCACTGAGAACAGTCTAGCTCCACTGTCTTTTGAACCCCGCTTCAGGTAGTTGAAAGCTGCTATTAAATCCCTTCTTGGTCTCCTCTTCTCTAGACGAAATAAGCCCAGTTCCCTCAGTCTTTCCTCATAAATCATGTCCCCCTACCCCTTCACCATTTTTGTTGCTCTCTGCTGGGCCCTCTCCAATTTGTTCACAACCTTTCTGTAGTGAGGGGCCCAAAACTGAACACAGTACTCCAGATGTGGCCTCACCAGTGCTGAATAGAGGGGAATAATCATGTCCCTTGACCTGCTGGCAGCACCCCTATCAATGCAGTCTACCAATGCAGCCCAGTATGCCACTAGCCTTCTTTGCAACAATGGTACGCTGTTGCCTCATACTCAGTTTATTGTCTGCTGTAACCCCCAGGTCCTTTTCTACAGAGCTGCTGCCCAGCCAGTCAGCCCCCACCCTGTACTGGTGCATGGGATTGTTCCATCCTAAGTGCAGGACTTTGTACTTGTCCTTGTTGACTCTCATGAGATTCCTTTTGGCCCAATCCTCCCATTTATCTAGGTCACTCTGAATCCTAGCCCTGCCCTCCAACGTATCTACTACTCCCCTCAGCTTGGTGTCATCTGCAAACTTGCTAAGGGTGCACACTGTGCCATCTTCATAGATGAAGACATTAAACAAAACTGGCCACGGAACTGACCCCTGAGGCACTGTGCTTGATACTAGCTGCCAACTAGACATTGAGGCATTGATTACTACCCTCTGAGCCCAATGCTCCAGCAGGTTTTCTATCCACCTTACCATGCATCCATGTAGTCTGTACTTCCTTAGCTTGCCTGCGAGAAAGTTGTGAGAGACCGCACAAAAATTTTTGCTAAAATCAGGGGATATCACATCCACTGGTCTCTCTGTATCCGCAGAGCCAGTCACCTTGTCATAGAAGGCAATCATGTTGATCAGGCATGACTTGTCCTTGGTGACTCCATGCTGTGTGTTCCTAATCACCTTCTTCTCCAAGTGCTTAGAAATGGATTTCTTGAGGATCTGCTTCATGATTTTACCAGGGACTGGGGTGAGGCTGACTGGTATGTAGTTCCTTGGATCCTCCTTTTTCTCTTTCTTAAATATGTGCACTTAAAAATGTTTGCTCTTTTCCAACCATCTGTGATGCCTCCTGATCACCATGAGTTTTCAAAGATGATGGCCAATAGCTCTTCAGTCTCCTCAGTCAACTCCCTCAGCACCCTTGGGTGCATCCTGTCCAACCTCATGGACTTGTATATGTCCATATTTTCTAAATAGTCCCTAATCTATTTTTTCACCACTGTTGGCTGCTCACCTCCTCCCCAGACTTTGCTGCCTGGTGCTATAGTCTGGGAGCTGACCTTGTCTGTGAAGATTGAGGTGAAGAAGGCAGTGAGCACTTCAGCCATTTCTGCATCCTTTCTCACAAGGTTGCCTTCCCCATTCATTAAGGGACCCACACTTTGCCTGATCCTCCTGTTAGAATGGCTGTCTGAGAGCTGCTGTAATTAGAATGCCCTCCTCCCCACCCCAGAGCACGTGTATAGCCACTCTATGATTGTTTCTTGGATCCGAGATGGAAAAAAGGTTGAAAACTACTGAGGTGGTCTACCATTCTACCAATGCCAATTTCCCTATTGTACATTTTCTAGGAATTTGTCCAGTTTATTTTAAGTCTCTCAACTACTGGGACTATCTTGGATGACTATTTCACAGCCTGCTGTATAATATTATCAGAAAGCTTTCCTGAATTTTTTTCTAAACTTTCCCTTTCTTAATTTAATCTGATCTTACTTATACCTTCTTATGCCACATTGTTATAGTCATCATGTACTCTTAATTTCTCTTTCAAAATACGTTATACATCCCCTGCGTTTTTGTCACTTGGCCAAAGTAGATATATTTAGGTCTTGTAATTCTCTCTCATAAATCATTTACTTCTTTACCTTTCCCTAATTGTCTATCACTCCACATTTTTCTATGACTATCCCGAAGTAACTGCCAGTTGCACTTTGACTAGCAGCTCTAGTACCCTAGGATGGATTTTTGTACCAGCTAATTTGTACACATTCTCTATTTCTAGGCATTGCTTTTTTCTATTATCTTGTAATAGCCATTTATACATATTTTTATACATAGTTATACATATAATTTATACATATTTTTTCTAATATTTTGGACATTTAAAAAAAAATTCTTGTCAAAAATAGATTTTAAAATGGTACGGATTACTACAACTGGAGATTCCAGATATCTGTGGCCAGCAACCAGGACAGCTTCAGTGCTAAATGTAGCTTTGGATAGGTAAAAGCACTGTAAGCTACCTTGTGCATGATGCAGGCCATCCTGGTTTCCAGCAGCTTATGGCAGCTTAAAACAGTTTCCCTGTTTCTACTAGGGTTTTAGGCTGGTGGCTGATCATTGAAGGCTGTAACTGGGCAATACTCAGTATAGACAAGGTACTATTTCAGAATGGTTATTACCATATTTCCTCAAATATAAGATGACTCCAAATATAAGAGAACCCCCAAATATTAGATTCCATATATGAAAAGTTTATAAATTTGTTATAATTTTCCATGTATAGAATCTAGTTATTGGAGGTTTGCCTTGAATTTGTCCCCCTCTCACTGTTACAGCAGGGAAAATAAATCTGGGGTCATATAGAACCCTTGCGCGCTGTCCGCCCCTCCCCCTAATTTCTTCTCTCTTGCAGTCCCTTTCCCCCCTCCTTATTGTCAGACCCTGCTGTCTCTGTGTACATTGAAGTAAGGGACAAATTTGAAAACACTAACTTGGAAATAAACACACCTATAGTCATTTGCACGTAGTATCCATAGAAATTGCTGCTAGTTTTAGAACAGGTACTCCATAAATGCACTTTTATGCATCAGTTTTGTACCTACTGGGTGCATCTACACAAGAAGTTTACTGTGCAGTAAGCATCTTGGGGTCTACACATGTGCTGGAGTAAACTAATTTATTTTGCGGCAGAATAGTACTTGTCAATAGAAGTGCTGTCCTGCTGCTGATATTTTTACTCCACAGCAGCACACATGTAGATGCTGCCCCGGCTGGCTGGGGCATGCTTCAGTGTGAGGGCTGCCTGCTGGCATGCCCTAGCCAGCCCTTCCACAGCATGTTGAGCCAGAGGCAGCAGCCTGGGTTGGCAGGCTGACCCCCCAGACCCGCTGACAGCCGGGGCTGCTACAACCTGGCTCAAAATGCTATAGTCCTGGGTGCACATGTAAATGAGGTGTTCAGGAACAATACACTACAGCACAATAAACACAGGAGTTTATTGCAGCGCATTAATAGGCACATGTAGACGCACCCACTTTGTATAATACAAGCGATACATGATATTAATCTAAAGGCAAAAGGCCCATGATTTACCATAAGAGTTCATTGGGCTAGGCTGAGCAAAGTCAACATCATTTTAAACCACAGTGACCCCCACAGCTCAGCACTGCTCAGTATGTATTTCTACTCCAGGCACACTCTAAAAAGAATCTATATGCTAATTAGCCCCCACTCCTGACTGGAACTAGATGTTTTTGTCACAAGGTCTGGGATCCTCCAAAAATTTATGTGCAGATGAGGTGCACGGCATCATGGTTCAGTTCCACCTCATGGAGGGCGAGGCTACATTAATCATATATGACAGGCTGACAGAGGGAGTGACAGAGGGATTTGGGATGAACTGTTTGAGGCCCCGTTTGGTGACGTTTCCCAGACATTTAAGACCAGTGAAGAAACGGGACTCATTGGAAACAGGAAAGAAAGGCATATTTGGGAGTGAAGAGGAGGTTGATATATATCCAATGTCATGGCTCGCTATGACTTAAAAAAGAGGCACTGCTGAAGGGGACTGAACTTAGTGGGCACTACCATATATCTTATTCAGGTGGACTGTACTAATCTGTCCTTGTGGTAGGTTCCCATTGTTATACTTACCTGGCAGGGGAAATACCATGACCACTAAGGCAATTTTCTTGGTCGCTGGGGATAACTGCTTTTCTGGCATGGGGTAGTACCTACAGAGGTCATGTATAATTTGCCTCCCTTGCTGCTCAAGTAGGAAAATCTTGGCTTTATGCCCACTTTATAGAAAGGGGAAACTCTTCCTTAGCTTGCTCCTGCAGCCTTATGGCTGAGGGCAAGCGAAACTCAGGGGCATCTGAACCCTAAGCCTCTGGGCTCGGGCCTGCATGGAGGATGCCTGCCAAATGATTTGGAAACAACTGAAGACCCAGGTGGGGGTGGAGGATGTTTGCCGGTAGTAGGGCCACTTATGGTTGTTGACTGACTCACGGATTTGGAATTGATTTGGCTTGGAACACAAAAAAATTTCATTAGAAGAAAAAGGTTCCCATTGGTATCTTTGCTCAATATGGGCCATGAGTTTTGCAGTCTTGCTCAGTTTTAGTTTAATTTAATCAACTTCATAGTTGGTTTCCATTACTGAGCACATGCTGCTTTTGGCAGAGGTTTAATGGTAGACAGTGTATTTAATGAGGTTTCCTTGTATGCAGATGTAATATGAGGATTTTTTTTGTCCATGCTGGTTGGGGGAAAAAAAATCTCACCTTTTATTCAAGTAAATACGGTAATTGTATTCTTTTTTGCAATTACTAAAGGGCTCGTTTGTCTTTTGTAATTATTATTTTTTTGGTTCTTACATACAAAAATCTATATTAAGTGAATACCATTAAGACTGCAAACCAAGTGCCCAAAAGTTAAGAAGTGTTGAAAATGAAGGTGGTTTGCTTATGTATGTGCATTATGATACTGTCTTGCATTACATGAACACATGCTTTCTCGCCCTCTGGCTTCCTGAAGATCTCCGTCTCATTCCGTGCAGAATAAATAATGTCCCCTTAACAAGCAGCTATTTTGTATTTTGTTATTTCCACATTCTTCAGTGTAAAACTCCCATGCCTCATATACTGAACACTATTACAGTCCTGCTTGGAAGAGAGACAAATTATTTCTGCATGGGGTTTTTTATAGTGCTTATGGTTGCTACATCTGAATATATTCAGAAATATACAACACCCCTGTAATATCAGAAGGTATTATCGTACCCATTTTAGTTATGGGGAATGGAGGCACAGAGAGGTTAAGATATATGTATCCACTAATTTTGGAAGACCATTTTGGGCGGCTAACACACACACACACACACACACACACACCCATTATGTAACATACAAATGTGAGTCTCTGTGGGTGCATCTATAATGTATTAAATCCAGGATAAATTTACTCGCGTGTAAACACTCTGGGGCAGGACTCTACACATGCATAGAAGTGGGAGCAGATTTGCTGCTAATGGCAGCAAACTGCTTCTGCTTCTTGGTGCCCTGCTGCCACCAGGGGGAGCTCTAGCCGGGGGAGCACCCTGCCAGGGCTGGGACATTACACCCTGCCCCCAGAGGATGCTGCTGGCAGGATAGGGACAACGTCTCCTGCCCTGGCACCACGGAGCTCCTGGCCCGGACTCCCTTATCAGTGGCAGGGGACTTGGAAAGAGCTGAAGGAGAGGGGCAGGTCCCAGCATTCACTGCTAGCTGCCCCACTGGCAGATTGGGGCAGGGGGCTGGGACCTATCCCACTCCTACAGCTCTTTCCAAGCCTTGTGCCTTCATCACCCATTTAGGGCATGGGGCTGGGACCTGCCCCTGACCAGGCCAGTTCCCAGCCCCTGCCCCATCACTCTCAGCTTCATGAGCATGGAGCTGGGTTGGGAACAGGCTGAAGAGTTTATCTGCTCAGCCCTGCAAGCGCAGAGCTGGGTGGGGAACTGGCTGGGGAGCTTGTTCCCTGCTTAGCTCTGTGCTTGCTGAGCTGGGTGGGGAACTGGCTTCCCAACCCCTGCCAGAAGGGAGCTCCCTGCTCCAGCTCTGCATTGTGGGGCCAGCGCTGAGAGACCCTTATCTCCCAGCATGAGCTTTGTGGTCACTGAGCTCAGGCTAGGAGACCCTTATCTCCCGACACCAGCTCCATGATCGTGGGTCTGGTGCTGGGAGACCCAGCACCAGTTCTGTGCCCATGGACCCAGTGCTGGGAGATAGGGATAGCTCTATGGTTGTGGGGCTGGGGGATAAGGATCTCCCAGCCCCTGCTCCCTGGTTGCGATCTTGGAGTGGGGAGCTTGGAGCTCCCTGCTGCCGGGGCAAGGGGGCATAGTTTCTGCCCTGGCTGTGGTGGCAGAACTCGCCCTGGCAGCAGGTAGCTCCCAGGGGCAGGGAGCAATCTTTTGCTCTTTGGTGGACAGCTGACCAGGAACAGATTTTCTCCCAGTCAGGCGTCTACATGAGTGCTACTGTGCTGTTACTAATTGCAAGTAAATTTACTACTTGCATTTGCAAGTAGCAAATTTACTTGGGACTGGCGAGGTTTACTGCGTATGTATCTCATGTACATGCTTAGCATTATATAACACTGCCATGTGGGCAAAGCACAGTTCCCAGTGGCTTAAGTTGTACCTGTGTGTGCTCCACACTTTCTCAGATCTGGTTGCAGAATCATAAGTCAGGCACCCAAAAATTAGAAACACAGTTCATGAACACCTGGGAAAAGTTTGGGTTAACTGAATTACCTAGCCTCATGTAAGAACTCTGTTCAGAGAGAGGGAGTTAGCTATGTTAGTCTGAAGTCAGGGAGATAGCAAGGAGATGGCAGTAAAACACCATAAGTTTTTCTGAGCCCAAGCATCATGAAGTGAATTTGGACTCATGAAACTTCATGCATCTCTGATTTAGTTGGTCAGTCTATAAGAACTCCGTGGCACGGGTAGGAACAGAATCCAGTTCTCCAGGGCAGCATTTATCTGTCTTACCTAGCTTACCTTTTCATAGACTCTTGTGTTATCCCCTTTACACTTTTCAACTTTTGCAAGAATGAAACAAGAGTTTTACAAACAATAGTCCATTTTACTGTACATCCTGACTTGTTCCCAAGGCATTTCTATCCTGTGTACTGAGAAGCAGTGGACTTGTGGAAAAAATGGTAGGGGATCATGTAACTGAAGCCTGTTTCATAATAGACATTCACTAGGGGCCTGAAATCAAGACTTTTCAGTGTAGTTTTTGGGTGTGTAATTTCCTAGTTTTTGTCTTTTTAAAGTGAATCCCTTCCACCCCCTTCTGCTGCCCCCAGGAAATTTCATCAGTGGTAATTTTTTTTTCTTCTACGTGTGACATTAGCTTTGGAATCTTTAGAACCGCTGCATAGACGTCTGCCGCTTTAGCAAAGAGAATAAGAGCTAGCAGGAGTAAGTGGTCATCTGCCATGGACTGGTACCAAACGTACAGTTTGTTAGTGGATTTATTGACAGAAACGGGCATGTTCAGCTTGTGGAAAAGCCGGTTAAGAGGGAACATGATAACAGTATTCAAATAACTGAAGTGCTGCCATAAAGAAAAGGGAGAACACCTTTCTTCATTCTGCAGGAAGCAGGATGTATACCAATGGCTTAAAGTTGCAGCATAGTATATTTAGGTTGGATATCAGGATTGGAGATCGCTGTTAGTACAGTGAGGTGGTGGAACAGACTGTTTATGGACATTCTGGAATAGCTGTCATTAGAAGTTTCAAGAAGAGGTTGGATAAGCCTTGGTGAGAGATGATCCAGGAGTGCTCTCTAAAAAGAAACAGTTCAGAGCAACCCCCAGGAACAACCCATACCCCCCAACTAATTGCTGGGAAGTCACAAGACAAACTTTACAGCACAGAGCAAGTGGATATTGGAGGGGGCCATGCTCAGCAGCAGGAGGATGAAACAGAACTCAACAACCAGCTTAGTTATGAACAAAGAAGATTAAAGTACCTGGGATAAGTATACGGAGGGGGTACAGAAAGCGACGTTTTCAGCTCTCCAGTTAGAGAGCATGATACAAAGTCATGCAAGCTGTCACAGGTTGCAGAGCAGAGTGGAGGGTGTTTAATTTTTCCTTTTCCTTTGCTGACTGGCATATGGGGCCAGGAAGGATTTTTTTTCCTTGCTGTTGCTACAGGTGTTAAAGATTTTCATTGAAGCATGCCAGTGCTGTTGCTGGGACTAACACCCAGAGGTTCCTAGTTGGTGTCTTGCCCCTCCACTGGGGATCAAACTGATCACCATATTTGGGATCAGGAAGGTTATTTCTCCCATGCCCTGAAAGATACAGACTGGGCTTCACTGGGGCATGAAGGTGCTTCAGTGTGGGGGCTGCCTGCTGGCTAGCACCGCCACTGAAGCACCTTTATGCCCCAGTCAGCCCCTCTGCAGCACGTTGAGCTGGGTCAGAACTGGCTTAACATGCTGCCATCCTGGGCACATGGGTACACGCGGTGCCTAGGAGCAAAAAACTCCAGAGTGATAAGCACCGGAGTTTATTGTGCTACATTAATATGCACATGTAGATGCACCCACTATGGGTTTTTTTTTGTCTCCTTGTGTAGTAGGAGGCAGAATCCTTTTCCTTGGATCTTGAGTGTATTCCAGTGGCAGGACATTAACAACACTTGTCCCTCTGCTTTACTTAAGGCAGATTGGGGTGTTTATGGTGTTTTTTGGGGCAATGTGGTAGTTCTAGGAATAGGTTAAAGCATTTGTATAAAAATAACTTTCGTACAGGATGATTTTACCTCAAGCAGGGGGTGAACTAGATGCCCATCTGAGGTCCCTTCTGGCCCTACTTTTCTATGATTCTATGAGACACTTGCTAACAGCAGAGGAATGATGAGACTCAGGATCCTTGAGTTACAAGCCAGGCTTGGGATGGGAATGTGCTCAAGTGGGCACAAATTCTTCTTCCCTTCTTTCCACCCTCCCCGACCTGATTTCTTCATTGTTTTTCTCCAACCAGTTTTTGTTGCAATCGTGTTTCTACCAAACCTGCCTCCCTATTCCCTCCCCATTCTCCTCATCTAGCAAGTTCTAGTGTCTGCATGTTTTCCATCCCAATTTCAGTCCCTTTTCCCAACAACTCTCATCCCCCTGGATTTCCCATCTCAGTCACAGTCTTTATTTGACTAACAGTTCCAATCTTGTTGCTCTGCTACTCCCAGTCTTCCCCATATTCCTTATTTGATTTACTCTTAGTTCTTTGGTCCCATAGAGCCCCTTCAAATTTTTATTCCCAGGCTGTTTTTTCAATCTCAGTATGTCCTATATCCCAGTCTCTTTGTGCCAATCCTCTGCAGCTCTTCCTCTGATTTCAGATGCCATCCCATTGGCTCCCTTTTCACCATTTTACTCCAAGGTGGCAGTCAGAGGCCTTCATCACAGTTCCTGTCCCTGTCTCTGCTCAGCCAGTTCCAGTCTCTCTACCCAGACAGTATTTAAATATTTGTCCCAATATTTCCTTGACATCAATCCCCATATCCTAGTGCAGTTCCTTTCCAGTCTCTAGAGGTCTGGCCTCTTTTCCCTCTGCAATCAAATGAAGCACCTTTCCTATCTATGTCTCCTGGGCTGGTAGGGGGAGTCTTGAGAGCAGAGGAGCCAGGCTACCAGCTTGCACTTTGAGGGGCTGAATCTAGCAAAGCCCACACCAATCCAAAAAACTGTCATTGCAGGAGAAACACTGCCCAGGCCTCAGCTAGTGTATGCCTAGTATGCAAGAAAACTTTTGCTAAAACCAAGGGGCATGGGCAAGTGAATGGTAACCAGTAGCAAGTCTCTGTTTAAAAAATCTGTGATTTAAAACAATGTAAGCCTTAAGATTTAGACTGCCCCCAATGATGGCAGATTTATCCTAGGATGAAATAGAGGTACATTTTTCACACTAAAATGTATTGTTTTTAAAGCACACCCTCTTTGTTTCTCATGCTTTCAAGTGCCCATCCTGCATGTCTGTGCACTGTTCAGTTTTGCCGCAGGATTAGGCCTTGAGCATCTCTTCATTTTATAGCTTAGGAAATAGTCATTGTGCATTTGCAAAACATGATTTTTAAAATATTTACCTTCTTGCCAAATTTAGGAGATGGCAAAAGTCTGTTTTCCTGCCAGAGTTAAAGTCTCTGCCCTAAACCATGAGTAGGCTAAAGCTGTTCAAAGAAAGGATCATCAGAAATGGCTGGACTTTTCTGGCTGAATTTTTCAAAACAAATTCAGCATGTGTCAGACCCCAGGCATGAAAACTTCAGTCTAAATGGTTTGCAAACAAAACTGAATGGAAAGTGTTGAATAACTTAAATAAATGGTGGTACTATTAGTCCTGACAATAACAAACTATTATGCCTTTAGCTAGTATTGTATTAACGTGATCTTTGGTTTTGAAAATTTCTTTGCAAGTTTGTGGGTACTTTTTTCTTTTTGGATCCCTTTCTTTTCCCTTTGCCCTTTTTCTGAGCTAGGATTTTAAAGCTCAATCTAGACAAGTATTCCTTATGAAACTACATCAGCCATTGTTCATTGATTACATTTTTCTTTTAGGGAGAATTTTTCTACTTCCTAATTTAGGCAGATTTAAAAAACTCACTGGGAAATGGGATGAACTTTTAAGAGACCCATCCAGTTTTGTTCTTCCTAAGTGTGAGAAAGCCCATAGGAGAGAACGAGCCACTAAACTCTATGCTGAACATGGGATTTGACTATATTTTAGCTTAGTGCCTTCATTGGGTTTTTGGCCCAGTACAGTTCTGGTAGACAGGACCATCTTCTGAATTTAGCCTTGATTATTTGGGCCCATCTTCAATCAGTTCTACAAATTGGCCCTTCCTTTGAGGGGGGCACATGCTTTGGCCCTCACTTTTTCATCTATTTTCTGCTCTCCAGTGCTGCCAAGTATCTCAGAAAGGATGTTCTAATGGCTCATTATTTATTTTGAACTGACAAAGAAAAGTCTTGCATTGTGTGATGAGGTAGCCATAAGGGAAGACTTGCAGGGGAAGTACACATACACAAAGGCGACAAGGGGTGGAGAGCAAATAATAGGGGACACCCAGAAAATGGGATAGTGGATACAGAAAATGGGAGAAAGGATGGGTAGAGGAAGAAGAGAGGATTAACTAGTGGAACCAGATCAAAAAAATAAAATGGGACAAGAAGAAAAGAGCAATGGGTGGGACCCAAAAGGATCTTGGGCATAGGGTAAAGTAGGAGGGTCACACCTATCAAATAGGGAGGTGAGAAAAAGACCTGATGGGTATTTTAGAGGAGTAATATTAGGGGACAGAGAGCATATGAATAAATGCGATTTCCAGAACTATGCTGAAGTGGTAGTCAGAGAACCCACCTCCTCTAAAAACAGATAAGGAAGAGACAGTAAGTACAAGTTATTTAATGTTTTTGTGGCACTTATACATGAGTTTATTTCTGCTGCTAACCCAATCATTTACCATTGTTAACTTGTCCAGTGGCCAGAATAAACTCAGAAATAAAAGATTCCCTTTAGATATTTTCACACTTTCCCCACCATATGTATCTCCTTTATTTGGCAAAGTGTATGTTATAGGGGGAGAGGTCCCTACTGGCAAAAATTAAATTTTTACTGACTGAATCAAGGTTCTGTAGAAAGTGGTTCTATAGGAAGCACTTTCATACTGCACATTTGGCTGTATTTCTTGCTGTACAGATTCAGTGGTAGTTGCAATTAATACTGTAATTACAGCATGCTGTGGAGGGGAATACTGCAATAGTACCTTCTCATTCCCAAGTGATCTGTGGTAGACACCTACTACTATTTCTGTTTTTTTTAAATTCCTTAGTGTCCTTTATAAAATAATTTCATCACCACATATTCCACAATAGAATTCCAAGTTGTTGGCATAGTAAGGGCTTCAGTCATAACTTCAGCACTGAAGGGATGTTAGGGTAATTTCAGGGTGCCACTTGAAATGCAACACCCTAACCATCAACCTCTCTAGCTTTTTCCTAAAGATAATAAAACTATTTTCAAAGAATGTTTTGGAAAGGAAATAAGTTGATCTTTCATTTCTTAATGCAAATACAATGTACATAATACAGGACTCCCTGTCATATGTCTCTTCCTTCTACATACAAAAATACATTTCAAATGATTATCATACATTTTGCAATAGTCCTTTATTCTCTGTATTTGATGTATCATTTTGAACAAGCATACGTCTAAAATCTGTTTTTTAATGTAATATGGTTAAATTGTATACAGTTATGCCAATACAGCCTTCAGTGGGTACATCTACACATGCAGATAATGCAGAATCAGTTTACTCTAAAGTTAATTACTCTAGAGTAAACTGACCCGGGCAGGCATCTGCACTTCAGGGTCTCAGGAGTAAATTTGCTGCTCATGGTAGAAAATCTGCTCCCACTCCCACTGGCCCTGCACTGGCCCCCTGGAGCACTGTTCTCCCCCTGGGTGCTAGCCTAGGGGCTGGCAAGGAGCACCAGGACCTTGTGGTGGGGGCTGGAACATTGCTCCCTGCCCCTGTGGGGCTGCCTCTTGCTGGCGTGGGGACAATGTCCCCCTTCCCCAGCAGCACAGAGCTTCTGGCCTTGGCTCCCTGATCAGGGACCGGGGACTTGGAAAGAGCTGCAGGGGAGGGGCAGGATTCCCTGCCTACCTGGGGTCTTGCTGCTGGCTGCTCTACTGGTGGATGGGACAGGAGGCTGGGACCTGCCTCACCCCTGCAGCTATTCCCAAGCCCCATACCTTGAGACAGTCCCCAGCCCCGCTCCGTGATTGCAGGGCAGGAGCTGGATAGCCTGTTCCTTGCCCAGCTCCACAATCACAGAGGGCCTGGGGAACGGGGGCAGGGAAATTCTTATCTCCCAGTCTGGGTCCCGCAATTGGGATAAGGATGCCCCAGCACCAGCTTTGTGATTGTGGTGCTGGCACTGGGAGATAAGGATCTCCCAGCCCCATAATCGTGGAGCAGGGGTTGGGAGCTCCCTGCTGCTGGGGTAGGGATACATTGTCCCTGCATCCCAGCAGCTGGCAGCTCTCAGGGGCAGGAAGCATTTTCCCACCCGTGCTGCCTGGCTGACCAGGACCACATTTGCTCATGGTCAGGGGCCTATACATGCATTACTGCACAGTTACTAATCACGAGGTAATTTGCTATTTGCATTTGGAGGTAGCAAATTTACTTGCAATTAGAGACAATTACTTCTCAGTAAGAGTGTGCATGTGTAGGTGCAGATGCTTACTGTCCAGTAATTAGTTCAACTGCGCAGTAAAGTGTCTTGTGTAGATGCACCCTGTGTGCAGTTTGAATATCAAGGTTGATTCTTACTTTGTGGCTACTGCTGTAGCAACTCCTATACATTATAAGTGTGTTGACGTTTAACATAGGTTTTTTTATGAGTCTTAACTTTAGTCCTCTGCCTCTAACAGAAAGGAAAAGGGTCAGGCCTGGAGAGGTGCTTTTAAGCTTTCACTTGTTTACTTGACTTGGGGTGATAGCTGGAACCCAGGTTCCATATTATCATGGGCTGAAACTGAATCACTTTGCAGTGAGGATGCAGGCTAAATCACTTGACTGCTGACAGTCCTCCAGCACCATTTCTACAATTCTTTCTGAAGGACAGACAGGTTCTCCTGCAAATGACACAGCTGATGGGGAAAGAATCTTTAAGCATGTTTCAGCACAAAGAACAATGGTATTCATCTCCTATGTGAGTTCAGAACATAGTAATGTGGGTAGAGCTTCACATTGGAAAATCTCATAGCCAGGTTAGGCTGATCTCGTGTTTGGACCCAAATGCCAATTATCCAGTTTACCCGTTCACTGTAGACATAGCCTAAGGCATCTTCTGCATATTATAGGGTAGGAGGCAGGAGAGTCTGCATAGCAACCCATCTTATGCCCCTAGTCTACCTACAGCTTTAGTCTGTGTCAGTTTTGCTGTCACCCACTATCCTTTAAACGCTACTCTGCTTTATAAAGTGGAACCACATTATTCCCAGTGCTACTGGGCCTCTATTACTGGGAAGGTGGGCTTACACCAATGTAAATTAAAACTCTCTTAAAGCAAACTTTCTCTTTCAAAGTAACTAGATGTGGCATTCTTTCTTCTGGTTCCTACACTGTTTAATACACGTGGTTAGGTAGGCATACGTCTGTACCAGGGGTGGTAAACAGATGGCTCGGGGGCTGGATATGATGTGTGGAGCTGCCCAATGGGCCAGGGAATTTTGGGGTGCACTTAGTGATGAGTGTGGCCTGCCATAGAATCTGGGGCCCTGTGGCTCCGTTGGACATCACGTTCAGTGATAGCAAGGTGAGCGAGGGTTGTGTAATACAACCCTCGCTCACCCTGGGTGCAGACAGAGGTGCAGCTCCCAGCTGTAACTCAGAAACAATTTGTGCAAAGTGTTCTGAGTTACAACATTACTCTAGACCAAACAGAAGTTCACGGTTGGTTCCGGGGGGGAGGCAAATCTAGTTGAGAGCCTGCAACCAGGTTCCCATAGCAACTGGCTCTCTGCCAGTGCTCGCTGTTTTCCAAATGGGAAGGGGGAAAGGCAGTGCAGGGATCTAGAACTTGGGGCTCCCCAACCAGGGATCTCATTCTTGGGGCTCCCCAGCCAGTGCTGAAGGGTGGGGTGGGTGAATTGGAGTTCACCCACCTTGGAGGAGCTCAGATACACCTGTCACACCATCCAGTGGGCCTGAAAAACCCTCAGACTGAACTGCCTCTGTTCCCTTCCCCCACAACCCCATTCTGAAAACAGTGACAGGCTGGGAGCTTTGCAGACACAAGTTACAAAAGATGCTACATTTTGCAATGTCTTGATCTGATACCTCATGCAATGAGGAATCAAATTTTCACGCAGTTGGCCATTTTTGAAGCTGTCTGCAGCTGTACACTTGTACTTGGTCACACCTATACACTGTTTTCTGTGCCCAGATCAGGTAAAAATTGTCACTTCTGTCTGCACCCCCTGTGGCCACTTGTTTCTCCTCTACTAAGACAAATGATCAGCTGGCTGCTTAACCCACCTGCTATCACTGTCACCACAGTGGCCACTGCTGCCCGTTGCTCTAGGCTGGATCTAGCCCTCAAGAAGCCCTACAGTCCAGATCTGGCCCAGGGCACAAGATTAGTAGGACATCCCTGGTTAAGATCAGCCTCTAGGGGATCCTAAAGCTCATCTCTATAAACTATTTATCTTGCAGACCCCTTAATTTGACCTCTGACAACAGATTGTCAAACTGCTGGGTCTCAGCTTGAGCCTACTTTTGCTCACATTGTTCATGTCCACATGAGTGCTGATGCTTGTTTTCCTGGGGACAAGAAGCAGCGGCACACCGTGCGCCCTCTGGCATGTGGTAGGTTACCCTAGATGGGGTAGGGAAGGCTGGGGCCAGGAACTCTCCTGGCACCAGCAGCTTTACCTGGAGTCCTGGGGACCTTGGGGAGCTGCAGCTGCAGTGCTGCTCTAGCTGGCAGCCTGGCTGGCAGCTGGAGCATTGCTCCAGCAGGCCAGGCTCTGGTTTTGGGCAGCATGTGCTGCTGCCATGTGTGCCACCCTGCGTTTTTTCCACGTTTTTTTTTCACACTGGGCTCTCTAGTTCTAATAAATACGCAAACAATAATATTTGATAACACAGCGAAGAAGTGACAATTTTCACCTGATCTGTCCCCTGAAAGTGCTGTACAGTCATGACCAAACACCAGTGCGTGGCTGTAGAGCACTTTTTAAAAGGGCCTGATTCTGTGATAATTGGAACCCTCATTACGTGAGGGTTTAGATGAAGGTGCTCCAAAGCAGAGTTCCTTCATTAACTTCTGTCTGTGCACTGGGAGCAGGGCTCAGCTGATACAGGCCACTACTGCTGCTGGCACTCTTTTCAGAATGGGAGGTGGGGAAACGAGTGGAGGGGGCTCATTCTGGGAGTTGCCCAGCTGGCACTGGAGGGTGGGGCAGGTGTATTGGATCCACCCAGAACCAACCTTCCTCCCCTGCCTTCTCCCCCTCTCATCTGGAGACAGAATGGGAGCTGGAAAAGTGTGGGGAGACACAGCCTCTCTCCTTAGATTGGTTCCAAATTGGAGCTTGATCCCCCACCCTCCCAACCCAACAGGTAATGTCTGTTGGGTTGAGAGGATCAGTCTAACTCATGGGGCTTTCTTTGAAGAAACACTCTGATTAAAGCACCCAGAGTGTCACGTGTATCAGTGTCCCCGCACTGAGAAATGGTGGTGGGGGTGCTTTAACTAAAGTTTATCAAATGAGCTTTAGTTAAAGCACCCCCACTGCCTTTTTTCAACACTGGGACACTAACACACATGACACTAGAGTCTGCTGCAGTTCGACAATTACCATGCTCCAGGAGACTCAATTAATCGAGACTGCTCTGACCTGTAGTAATTACAGTGCATCAGAGCAGCCTCAATGTACGTGTATAGGCACCCATTAGTTTCAGCAGCTCACAGTCTTAGGGTCATCATTCATTGCTCTGGGTGAAACTGGTTGATCAGAACCTAATTTGGTATAAATTAGCATCAGTACAGCTCAACTGGTTCACACCAGATGAAGATCTGGCTGAAGAAATCTAAATAATCTTTTATTGTAATTTGATTAGATGGGAAGCTGTAGCTCCATTTCACCAAAGAGCTGGCCTATCGTGTATAAATAACTTTTTCTTTGAGCCTGCATTTCTCAGCAACAAATGTTTTCATAAGCACTTAACAAAACTGCCTCCCAAACTGTCTGAGGCCTAGTAGATTCATCTTATAAAGTTTTGCCTCCCTTGTTTAAAGCAAATTTCACTGGAGCTTCAAAAACAATCAAGGTATTTGTCATACCAGTAGATTAGAAGGTTTAGCCTGTAAGGCTAGAGACATACTTTTACCAGTATAAGTGATTGAAAACAGGTTTATACCTGTAATAGAACAGGAGTTCAGCACACAAAACCAGTCTACACCCATAACAAAACAGAAATTTGGCACGCACAGACTGGTTTAAAAAGTGTGGAACTTGTTCTAAGATTTGTGTCTTTTCCCCTTCTTCCCCGCCTAAGCGCAAATGTATGTTCTGTTTGCTACCAATCTAAATTATGCCACTTACAGAAAACCATGTAACTTAGATCGGTTTCACCTTGGTCTTTTGAATGTCTGTACCTAGCCTAAGAGGAGGCTGCATATTTGAGTAGCTTGTACTTATGTGACAGTGGGCGCATCTTCACTACCTATTAATGTGCAGCAATAGGCTATGAAGCTTTGCTTTGGAGCTTACTGCTGCTGGACACAGGTCTGCACATGCTCCTGGGATTGCAGCATGTTAAGCTGGAGCGGAACAGCTCCAGCTGGCAGGGGACCATGGGACTCAGCTTGCCAGGCCAGGGCTGCTTCCCCTGGCCCAATGTGCTGTCAGGCAGCTCTCATACTGAAGCATTCTCGTGCCCCAACTAGTTCCTCCAGCATCTACACATATACTACTGCATAGTTTTTTACTCCACAATAGGATAGTACTTGTAGTTACAAGTACTGTCCTGCTGCAGAGTAAATTAGTTTACTCCAGGCTAATAGGGGGCATATGTAGAAGCCAAGACATTTACTGCTCAGCTAATTAGTCTACTGTGCAGTAAAGTCTCATGTAGATGTGCCCAATAAGTAGTAACAACAATAGTAAGCTGTTCCCTCCCCCATCCAAGCCAATATGTTCCTATGTTTATGCATCAGAGACTTAGTAGTTATATTGCAGTCAGTGCAAAGAAGGAAGCATTAATCACATTTTTTAAAATGAAGAAAAAAGCATACTGATACTCAGTATTTTGTAATTTTGTCTCACACTTGGGCTAACTACAGACAGTCAAAAAGCCCGAGGCTGAATCAATTCAATCTTTGCAGGTTACTCTAAGATACATAGATTGAACCGATAAGGAAATGAACACACATTCACTTTTGATTCTGGAAATGCAGCCACATGACTGCAGTAGCTCAGGCCAGAAGCTGGGAAGCGCTAGAACACTACATCCATCTAGGTTTATCTTAAATTGGTTTTGACCATTTTGAAAGGGGTTTATGTGCAGTGAACTTCTGTTGTGTTACAGATATTTGAACCGGTTTCTGATCACTTATACCAATCTATATGCAATTCCTATCCCTAGTCCTGGAGAGATGGATCAACCCTGACCCCATACCAATTTAGGGATTCAAGCAGGAAAACAAGTAAAGTCTCTATTGAGTAGAATGTAAATGTATTGACATAACAAAAATTGCCCTAATATTTTGGTTTAGAATGCCATGGGTATATGTGACTTTGTCTTTAAGGAAATGCTTTTGCTAGCTTTCATGCAAACATCTCTTCAAACCTTTTATTGATCTAAAATGTTTTGCAAGAATTTATTACAAAAATTGTTGCTTTAATAGAAAGTTTGCATAAAATAAGGAAAGATATATGACTCACTTCACATAAACACTGCTATGGTAACTGGTCTTAAAACTGTTCCTAGAGTGACACAAATAATAAAGCTCTGCTGATGAGCTTACAGTGGAACTCATCTCCATTGTTTGGGAGAATCCAACACATTCCAAGAGTAGTATTGAAACCAAATCATCTCCCAGATTTAATCCTTGAATCAGACTTCACACTTCCTCTACTGTGTGTAATCATGGCCATCAGTCTTGACTCTGATCTTTCCTTTTTTCTACTTAAGTCCTGTGTTTGCAAATCTGTCTGTCACCACTCTTGCAACACTGCTGGCCAATGCTAGTGTCTGGAACCCAGCACTTCATCTGTTTTCAACTAATGTATTTCAACTGCTTCCTCTACAAGCTTCTCATATCCCGAAAGTCAGTACCAAGCCTGTGCAGAATAATGCTACTGTTCACAGTTTCACAAAACCAAACATTTGTGGACACATCAAAACCCTTGAAGCAAATCTATTAGCTCCCCCATTCATTTAATCATTGTACTCAGAATTATTCTATGCAGGTTTCTTTATTAAGAAAATCCTTCAGAGGTTTCAGACAGAGTTCTTATTTACAATCACTGGGAACTTGAAATAATTGTGACTACTGTAATATGCAACTCTGGACTTACTTGTTTTCTTGTCTCTGACTTCTTATCTGTCTTTTTATACAATTTCACTGTGACTGATGCATGATCCTCCTCCTTAATCAACAGTTTCCTGTCCTCCTATATATTTCCAGTAAACATACTCTCCACCTATTATCAAACAGTTAAAGAGAGTAAGTTATATTCTCTTCAACTGAATCTTTTAATATAACTTCCTCTTCTGTATTTTATTATTTTAATTTTGTAACTATGTTATTTAATTCCAAAAGTGTTTTGGAGACATAGCTGTAGGAAAGGCATTGTAAAAAATACAGGGACATTGCATATATATTTTTAAATAAGTAGTATTTGTTGCCCTGGATTTGGAACCTCCAGCCTTTGGTAACATGAATAATCTTTGCTCATGTAAACCGATTTTTGGGGTTTTTTTTATACATGGGCTTCGAGGGAATATGTGAGTAAGGATTACTAGGATGAGAAAAGATAGCATGAAAAAGTCTATAGCAGCATTCTTTTCAATGAGTCGAAGGAGGAGATTGAGACTAATGAATTAATTTTGATATACAAAAATCTTGAGTTGGTCCTGGTCTCAAATTTTAGGAATGTGTAGGCAGCATTAAGTTCATTACACAGCTATAATGAAGAATTTACTGTGCGTCTGACCAATTCCTTGGTTTTACTGATGGACATTGGTGACATTCCAAGTAACGTGAAGTCTGTGAAGAAGTTGATCTTACAAGGTGCCAACCATTACTTGGAGGCTCAGAGTGCCCTCAGCTATCACTGAAGTCATTGGTGATGCACTGGGAAGTATGGGGGGAATGTGCCCCCCCCCAGATTTCTGCACTGACATTGGGGTGCAGGGCATGGGGCTGCAGCCCAGCTGGAGCCAGGGCCCGACAGCAGTGGGGGTGGGGGTGCAATTTCTGTACTGACCACAGGTCATGGGGCTGCAGCCTGATCCAAGCCAGAGTCTGGCAGCAGCAGGGGCAGCCCAGAGTGGTGCCCCTCAACTGTCAACACGTGTTGCCACTGGCTAAAGTCAGTGGGAGCACTTCGGAAGTGAATGTCCTTCTGCTTCACTCCCTTCTGCCTCAGCCTATCCTCTGCTTTCCTAGCTACACAGTAGACTACAACCCCGTTAAAAAGCTAATGTTGTTGGATAATGCATCAGAATTAAGTGAAGCACTGCCACATATATGGGACAAACTCAGTGTGTAATTCAAAGCTAATATGGCATATTGTGCATGGTACCCTGTGTACCATGTTGCCAATTCACTTAACTCACCGTGTATAAGACAAGCAGGAGAAAAACGCGTGAGTTTAAGTGTAAAAAGAAAAAAAAAGCCAAAATAGACCCCATGGATGGTAATGACAATGTTTTGTTATCTTTATGTTGTTTCCTTTGCATGCTTGTTAAAAAGTGGAGTCAGAGTGTCTGAGACAGTACCCTAACAAGTTCCTTCTAATCAGCCTCGGAATGTTTCTGTCAGGCACAAGAAAAATGCTCAGCTTGAACAAAGCTGCATTTTTCCCCCAAGAAACACATTTGTTTAAAGATTGGCCTGTCAATTTGTGAATCAACATTTCGGCTTTTTGCTCAGACATCATGCTTTTGCTTTTTTTTTTCCCCCAAGAAGGGGAAATAATACAAAGCTGCTATTTGTTGTTTGAAGGAAGTAAACTTCATCAGGTCGACTTAGATGTGTGCTTCAAATGTCACTCAGTACAGCTTTCTTGTAATGAAACGCTGCATACAGATTTCTTCCTTTAGGCTCAAGGGGATTAGACCCAGTAAAAGAAAAATTCAGTCTTCCTTGCTGTGGTGCATCAGAGTGAGAAGTTTAAAATCCACAATTTATTCAAATATTGATATTTCTACTTGTCAGAAGAGAGGTGCCTTGAAATTTCCACTGAGCACTGTTGTCAGAAGAATTGCAAGAAATGTGTCAGATAATTCATAAACGGAGTTCACTACTGTGAAATCAGTTGGGAACAGCAAAAAAAATATATTCTTGTCGATGTAGAATAGGGGCAATATAACAGAAAATAGCACTCACTTTTCCATCATGTCAAGCAAATGCTCAATTTGGGCCAGGTATTTTTTTAAACAGCTTGCTGCTTCTAGAGAAGCCCACAATGCATGAAAAATGTTTTGAGTTCTGCTTTGTAGACAAGAGATCTGTTTGTTGTTTTTTCCCCTCTGAGACTTTCTATTTCCCATCCTGCAGTAGCCAATCAGAAAACAGCTATTTACAAGGCTTTGTAAGCAGTCCTGGTTCTGCATGTGGTTTGCATTAAGGCCTTAAAAAGCTGTGAACGACTAGGGTAATGATGTAAAGCACTAGTGTAAATTCCAAACTGTTGATAGCAGCAGTGAAGCTTCAGAAATTTTCTTAGTGTTTTTTAACCCCCACCATGTGCTGAAGTCATTTATTTCTTCACTTTGGGTTGGAATGTATACCTTAATATTCCATACAGAGACAACACTCAGCATACTTAGAATTATTTTGTACGCTTGAGTTCTCTTTTTCCAAAACTATTCTCTGGTACCAACAGTAACAGAACTGAATGTGCCTCTCTTTTTAGCACATCCAGTCACCTCTTGTTTCGTATTGGTTAACTCTGGTTTTTGATCCTGTGTATCAGAGCAGATTTCAGTGTTTCAGGAATGTATGAAAGAAGGACTGGTTCATAACCATAGCATTGACAAGCATGTATGCAGATGATGAATAGTAGAAGAACAGAAGCTGGGGCAATAAAAAACATTACTATGAAAACACATCTCTTGTTGCCATATGATCACATAGTTCACAGATCTGCTGACAAGAAGCATTCTAGTGCAGCTTGCAACCCATCTGGGAGGTGGTGATACGAAATATGGGAAATATTATAAGGTTATACATCAATGTGGTTAAAGAGTTGCCTGAAGCACCTTTGAGAGTACAGATTTGATAAGTAACTTCTTAAAATATTTCCTATTTTTCATTTCCCATATTCAAACTATATTCCATAATTGTAATGAAGTTTGATTTTAATAACTTTGAAGAAAACAGACATTATATGTAGCTTATTTAAAGCTATTTATAGATAGCTTTTACAGATACCCTTTAAGAAATTTAAAATGCTTCAGGGATCTTTTATTAGTCAGTACAAATAAATAGGAAGCTACAGCATCTTCATTAGTAGAGGCATTAAAACAATAATTTTACTTGTACTATCTATCATTCAAAACATACAAATTAATTTAGGCTGCCATTTTAACTCTGAAGTTACAAGTATACATTAGGATACATAGGGCCAAATTCATCCCTGATGTGTTTCCACCAGTGTCCAGGGCTTGAATGGGATCAATTCAGCCCACAGCCCTACTTTGGAGGCACATGTTTTTTCCTAAGGTATATAACATTTCATATTAACCATTTTGAATGTTTCAACAAGCCTTATTAGAAGGCATCTTCTACAGAATCCATACATATTTAATATTTTCTGGGTGTTTTATTTATATTTGTAAAGTTAGAGCTGTTTTTTAATCCCTGTTTTATTAGCTTCCTCTATTCCTTTGGTTGTTCCAGAGTGGACACTACAAGACACTGACATCTTTGGCTCGTTAGAGCATAGATGCCTGCAGAAGCTGACGTTTTCCACGCCTGCTTGCAGCCTATTTCTCCTTTACACCCATTGCTTACTGTCTGCTCGGTGTCTAGGCGAATCTGTCATCTGTGCCAGAGCACAGCCCGCTGCACCACTGACAGTAAGAAGGTAAACGCTTGCTGCCTGAATCCCCCATTAACTTTGTGAGGCGTATTGATTTCTTGTAAAAATAATGATATTGACAGGCTTTCCAGGAGTAATTGTTTCCAGAGCACAAAGGTCAGTGCTGAGAGTGAAGGGTTTTGGAGCAGGGGTACTCTATAGACATTTGTGTAAAGTGCTGGGGGATGGATAGAAACAAATAGCAACAGTTTGAGACTTTAGAAATTTAAGTACATTGACAAAACACCTAGCAGGGGGCTGGCAACATTATCGTGCTCACAAGTCCTTAATAGCAAACAGCTCAGTTTGGACAATATCATTATTCGACATGTGGATATTTTTAGGGGAAAACAATGGCAATAAAATCTAGCTACAGCCTTTTTCTTCTCTCCCTCACTCGGATAAATGCTTCCCTGCTCAAGTTATTTAAAACTGGTGGAGAAGTTTTGTTTGGTTCAATTTCAGTGGCTCAGAAAACTCTGTAACCAGTTTTGAATCAAGGTCTTACAGTTTCGTTTGTAACTGAGGAAAAAAGTAAAGCAGTCTAAAAGCAAAAAACCCAAAACAACTAATGGACCAAGCCAACAACAACAAACAAACAAAACCCAAACTTGGTTATCATTCATTTGAATTCATGGCTGTGTGCTTGCAGTACAATATTTTTGTGTTATAATGCAGGCTAAAATCTTGTGGATCCCCCAGAAGTACAAGCACAGAAGAGATGGCAGTGAGTACTGACACTCTCAAGAAATCAAGAGCTCCCTGTCGTTAGTGTTTTGTCACGTAGACAAGCATGTAACTCACAGAGAGCTGTTGAACAAACAAGCATTAGATGGTCAATAGTGTTTCTGCAAACTAATTGTGTCTGAAAAATGAACTGCTCTCATAAATTGCCTGTACTTTGATATGAAGCAGGGCAATATTCCATGAGACTGAATATCCGTCTGCTTGTCTGTCTGTCCAGGATTTTCTTCCTTACAGCAAAGGATGAAAAAACTGAAAAATTTCCTTTTGCTGTACTGCAGCATCCTTGTGTTGTACTGTCAGCTTGGGGCAATGCATTTAGAAATACACAGGGGTGTTCAGGGCCATTTTTCTAGCCTTGAAATAAGAAAGGGATAAAATATGCACTGTGAAAAAAAACAACACTATGTTCTGTTTTCCAGGTCTAAGCAATTAATTTAGGGTAAAATAAGCAAAACAACAGAATGATTAACTTCACTTGAAAAAAACAAACATGAAAACCAAAAATTCAGTAAAGACGTGCTGTCAACATATACAGCTTATTCTAAAATATGTTTTATTATTTCCCTATATGTCTCATACTTGCCAACAATTTAAATCCTTGACATTATTTTTAGGCAGAAAAATATCACTGGAATAGCTAGCTAATCTTTGACTTTGGACTGTAGGAAGGTATTTTAAGTGTGTGCTAATAGTTGTGACTACAGAAAGGGCAAAAATCTGCAAATCTGACTTACTTGAGTAGTTTCATTGAATAAAGCAAGTAGTGTTTGTTTTTTTTATTGAAAAATACCTGTTCATATTTCAGAATTAGCAAAGTTACTGTGATACTACTGTCTAAATTACATTATTGATTTCTCATAAGTTATTAGTATTGTTATAATTATTTGTAGTTTGACAGTCCTACCCACTTTCCTCAGCTGTAGTGAGCAACATGCGTACACATGTATATAAAGACTGAATCTGCACTGAAAAAAACTACTGTTTAAAATGATAAATAGCATGTAAATGAGCAAGGGGGATAAAAGACACAAAGTATAAATATTTAAAATACATATCAACAGACTTTTGTGGTCTAGATGACTAAATCTGTCTTAGGGTCATATTTATCCATCATTAACTTAATTGACATTATTGGAATAAAGGAGAAGTGAATATAGTCCTTGCATTCCTGTAAAGACACTGCTCCTATAGACAGTACTGTGTTAAAAACACTAACAAAGAGGCCACATTCAAACAGGTAGTTATGTCTGACTGCAGTCAGTATAGCTACTCTTTCTTCCTAAATTGGTAAATTTGATCATTGTGACT
>NC_143401.1:75238623-75246123 GCF_052110815.1 Crocodylus siamensis
TTCTCAAAAGTACTCTTGACAGTTAATACAGTGTAAATTATAATCTGGGGAAATGCTGCTTGTATTTGGCAGCAAATTGCTTAGATTCTGACTAAAGCTGCTTTTATTTTCCATCCCTTTCTTGTGGCCATCTATTCTAGTAAGGATCATTCAGTCCAAATTATTTTAAATTTACTCTCAGCCACTATGTAAATCATATTCTGGAAATCACTGTAGGAATCATTCCTGTATTCTGCACAACATTTGAGTATATAGGTATTAAATTAATAAAAAAGCACTACATAATATATGTCATAGTTCCGATTACGTTTTGCATTGTAGATAGTTTTCAAAATGGATCTCTAGAAGCTACAGGTTCATTTTGTACCAATGTAAAATGGAAAAAGGAAACAAAATAAAAAAGAACACACAAAAAATGCAAAACAGTTTCATCCTCATAAAACCAATGATATCTCTGGCAGAAGAAAGCACAGTTGAAGTGGAGTAGTTGGAACCTATAAATATACGCCGACATATACTCCTGGCAAAGCAGGCCAGTAATAATAAGAAATAAATTCTCTGGATTTAACTATTGTTTCTTCTTTAGAGAGAAAATCAGTTTATAAAGAAATATTTTTATATAACATAACCTGTCATGTTAAAGCTCAGCATGACCACTCTCTCCCCATTCCTGTAGATTCACTCAATTACTCCTCTAGGGATTTTCTTTTAAGCATCCCTAGGACAAATATATTGTTGCTACTCTATAATTTCAAATTGATTTGTGTCACTGATTAGCATTCATTCTGAAATAAAACCGGGAACAATTTATATAAAAAAGCAGATAAAATGAAACAGATTAATGGGTTAGTTGTAGGCAAACAACTTGGTGTTCTTACCTCAGTACACTTACTTGTGTAACAGTCATTGCCATTTTCCTAATGGGAAAACTTGTTTCCATATTGGATGTTGCCAGTGTACAACTATGATTTTTAGTGCTTTTTGGTATGTGGAAATATAATGTCATCTGCAAAATTACTACCTGGCATCCATCTGTAAGTAGAACTTCCAATTTGAAATCTGTAGGGGGTCTACTAAAGACAGATGGTAAGATCTATTTTTATTTAACCACTGTCAATAATACCATGACTAACACTTACAATAATACTTGACATAGTTATTTCTTAATGATTTGTGCTGCTATAATACCTGCATTTAAGGATATCACTGTGCTATAAAGGAATTAATTAAGTCTTCCAGCAGTTCTGTGAAATGGATTTATTTATACCCATTTTACAAATAGGTGAGTTGAAATAGTAAGAGGACAATGAACTAGCTCATAGTCACGTAGCATACACCATCACTCTCTCTCTCTCTCTCTCTCTCTCTCTCACACACACACACACACACACACACACACAAATATATCCACTTTCTGTGGTAAGATGTCTTTATTCTATCGGATCAGTTAATCCTCAAAGAGTTGAACAGTGGCTACAGTATAAGACTCATCTAGATACAGAGCATTTCTCTAACAGTTACCAAACAGTAGTATCTTAGCATAAAAACTTTATATTTAAAAGAGGAAAAGCTGCAGTAACCATCCTCTATCCAATAACAGATACTCACTTTTTTATTGGTGCCCATTTTGTTTCCAATTACTGATAATGAGATGTAGCCATCAAGACCAATGCCCTTAGTATTCTACCTAAGAAGCAATTATAGAAGAAATAGACTGGATTCACTATATTTAAGTTTCTTAACACTGTTTTTAACATCAAGGGACTGTGTGTGAAGATATCCTACTGACATGAACGGGTACTTGGCATTACAGAATGATGACTGGAACTTCACACAAAATAAGTTTAGTTAGAGCCAGAAGTGGAAAATACTGACTAGAGTTTATCCTTCTGTATCTTAAGGATGTGGTTCCTCCAATAAAAGCAACCTCAGATATTAATCTACATAGTCTGTATCCCAAATACTTGATATTAGATAAAAGGCCAAGTGCGGAATAGTGACAAATATCTGGACCTGAACTTGGCTTTTCTTGTAGCTGTTCCTCCTAGACCAGGGGTGTCAAAGATACAGTCTATGGGCCAGATTTGGCCCCCAGAACTGTATCATCTGGCTATCAGGGTTTCTGGAGAAGATGAAAATTCAGGAGTGGGGCCTGTTGCCAGATTCAGATGTACCACACTGGGGACATATGTTGGTGAGGGAGGAGTGTGTGATGGCTGCTTCCTTACATTGCCCACCCTGCTGCTGGGTCCAGATCTAGGCTGCAAGGATCCCTATGGTCTGGATCCAGCTAGGGAACTAAAGGAGTTTGACACCCCTTTCCTAGATGATAATGCATTATGCAGCTGAACAGAGAACACAGAAACGCTTCTTTCTCCTCCTCTTCCTTCCTTTTGGTAGCCAGGCAGATAGAAGAAGGTAGCTGCAAACAGCAATAACAGTTGGAGGTGAAAGAGAAGAGGGAATAGGATGATTTGTGGGGAGGGGAGGAAGAATCTGTAACCAACACATGCTGGCTCCCAGAAACCTGGAATTGAACTCTGCATTTTTTAATCTTAACATTCCCTTGTTCACAGCAAATAGTTGTGAAAACCACTGTTGAAGTAGGTGGTTCGCATGGAGGATTGTGGACTAACATTGCTGTACTTTGCTTAAGTGGAGATCTTTGCTATAGGCCTGAAGATTCCTACAACACTTCTGATGACCCAGAAATAAGGTTCAGTGTTGTTCTAGGATGGTGAACTTTTTAATTTCCAGTTTGAGGGGTTTTTTTTCCCCCAAAATGTAGTTACGTAGGAAATAAATGTGAAGAGAATATACAGGCTGAAACATTTAAACAATAACACGATCTCTGCTTGCTATGGTAAAGTCTGTAATTTCGTGATTACATACCACTTTTTCCTCTGTTTCATTCATGGAATCTAGAACATGGCAGGATTGCAGAGTGAGTCAGTCTGTTGTCTGTAGCATCCATTCTTCATTTATTGCTGTAGTGCTTGAAGCAGGGGCCTGCATGAAGAAAAGTACTGGTTCTGTGGTTAAGGCAGTTGCATATCGCCCTGAAATTGCTTACTTTGCCACAGATGTTTTTTGTGATGCTGGCTAGGTTACTTAAACCTTACTGTCACAAGTGGCCACATGTTCTGGATGTCCAACGTAAACACTTGGAAATTTGTTGAAGTCAATGGGAATTCATAAAGTTGTGCTTTGAATGTGTAACAGTCTAACTCCCCCCTGCAAAAAAAAAAAAAAATAACAACATGAAATGTCAGGCCCTAAGTGTCTCAGATTGGATACTCAGAATTAATGGATGCTTTCTGATAATGTTGGCAATTCTGACAAATCTTTGACAAATTTGTGTCTTTGTTCTACAGTTCCCAGTCTGTAGAATGGGGGTAATATCATCATTTCACAGGAGTGTTGAGAAGATATATTCATTAATGTTTCTGAAGCACTCAGATGTTATGGTGATGAGCAGCATGAAAACCCACAAAGAAATTAAAAATGTTATATTCAATGCAAAGTTGGAGTGGCATGCAGCATTTAAGACACAGGGCTATTCATTGAACAATGAGAACAAAAGATATACCGAAGCTGCTCATTCAGTGAGCGCTGTCCATCTTGTCCACTGAATGAGGCAGATGTCCCATGGAAAAATACTATGTGATCATGTTTTTAAGGCTTCATAGTACATATGCACAAGCGGGGTTTGAATTAAAATTGCACTGATATTTCTTAACTTGTGCATGGTTGATTTTATGATCTTAACATTCATTCAGTGAAAATAGTAATGAAAATGAGGAGTTTTTCATTTTGGAACACTTCTCTTGTATTAGATGTTGGGTTGTTTAAAAGTAAATTCACTATATAAAATAAAAACAGGAGTCAATGACATTTTCCTTCAAACCCTTTAATTATGATTTCCTAGTTGTGTACCTATGGGAATTTTTTAGAATTAAAATAAAATAACAGCAAAGAAATATAATAATTATAATACTAATTATTTAATCAAGCTTTGCCTATTAATGTAGAGATACCAACTTTCCAAGTGTCCACTATGAGACTAAATTACTTCGCTGTTGTTCTAGTTTGGCATTTATGGTAATTTGTCAAACCCGTATGCAGTAATGGATTGACTCATATAACTGGGGCTATAATTGCAGCTGTTAGGTAGGCCTTCTTTATCTTAGCCTGTCTGAGTCCCCCATTCCTGCATGATTTCTTGCTGTGCCGAAGCCATGTGTGTCTTGTTTTGTTTTAATACATTACTGACCCAGGGTCTCAGGTTACTGGGGTTCCTGTCATACATTTAGTTCCACTCTCATAAAGCATTGCAGAAAAAATGCTGTAACAAGGTAACAATCATTGCTCAATATACTAAGTATAAATGTCACAGTGTAAAACTTGACTTCAGGAGAAAGGGGGAAAAGGTAGTCGCTGAAAATAGTATAGTCTAAGCTCTTACTATAAGATTGTCTGTTATGAGGGCTTCTACTGCAGTATGCTGTACGTCTTCAACATCTTGTTTACCAATATTAACTGTCTCTTTACAACCAATACTTACTTCACTACGTGGGCTTAGTGTGTTTCAGTAGTCAGAAGAGCGTTCTTAATAAAGTGAAACAATCATAGTTTTCTGTTGTAACAAAGAATGCTCATCTGTTGGGCATAAAATCATTTTTAAAAACCTAACAGCATCTTTGAACTGAACAGAAAACTTCATCAACACGGATAAAGAAATAAAACCTACAATGTACTAAATAAATGTTTTAAATGCCTATTATTATATGATAGTATAATTACTGTGACACTTCATTCTTTTTAAAAGTGTCTGAAAATGACAACAGATGTTTCATAAACTTATCTTTTAATCTTTGGAAAACTTACATAATTGAAGAAGTTAACAGGTTGTTCACTTAATAGGGATCATCTATACAGGATTTTTTTAATAACTTGCTGGAAGGGGGAAAAGCAGTCTTGGCTAATATGAAGCATATTTTGCATTTATTATGGGAAAGAATTTTTCAGGTAGGAGGTGAAGAGACAATTTGGGAATTTTCGTTAGCTGAAAAACTGCATATTAAACATGAATTGTGATTTTCCATCTGGCCCTACTGGTTAGGAAGCTGCAGTTGGGCATGATCTTCACTGTCAATCAACAGTCCCCAACTGCGAGATGCAAACCTCATGACGAAGCCCACCCCAACTCATTAAACCAAAGCAAACTGTATGAAGTGCGCCGCTGTGTGATTTTAATATTTGGTGCATGTGACAGGATCATTTTAGTGATTTGCAGGATTTATCTTCTCTTAAAAGTACTGCCTAAGGCTACTCTAATTGGTAGGAAAGCAAATTCCCCCTTCTCCTCCTGTCACTCTTTGTTTTATTTACTGAGAACTGCCGAAACCTATTTACACAATAATGAGGATAAATCACCGTGATGCTTTCAACACAAAGAGAAATGTTGCGTGAGTTGAAAGCTGTACAATTAAAACTAAATTCCAAATATTTCTGAAGTGGTGTCTACAGTTAGTGATAGGGAAATAAAATTAAGACAAACTATATGACTGTATATTGCAGCTCATTCAGGTAGACATTTAAAACCTAAATTCTTGCAACGTTTTATGACAGACTATTCCATTCAAAACTGCAATTAAGTAAATGTGTGTATGTTGCTGTCAGTGGTCCAGATGTCCTCCCCCTCCAGACACATATGTGGAGAGGTCCTCAGCAGGCAGATCCTTCCCATTCTACGGGAAAGGGACTTCTGCTGCTTCCACAACAATGGTTTCCTCCCCAACCCTGGACCAGATGGAGAACTTTATACCTCCCAAGACTTATGTTAGGGTTAGTAGTTAAAAGTAGGTCAAGTATAAAGGAGTAATGGGCTACACAGATATTGGGTGCATATTGTTTACTATTTAGCCCTGTAGAAATTACCTGTCAAAGGTAATACATCTGAGGATAGCTGGTGCCAGGTGGCAGAACTTGTGCAGAGCTGACACTGTCTTCACTTGGGTCCTAAGGAACACGCCAAGTATGGGGACAGCTTCTCTGTGGTAGCATGTGCATAAGCATTAGCATCTAATAAGATTGCTATGCGCCCACCTTCTCACGACGTTCCACAAATAGATTTTACCCTGGGGGGTGACATTCTGGTGCAGTGTTTTTATTAAAAGAGAATGACCATTCATTTAGATCCTGAACCTGTACTTTCATGAAAAGCCCCACTGGGGTAGGGATCGTGTTTTCTGATGCTTGTGTACAGCACCTAGTTTAAGGTGCAGTATGTTTAAGGCACAACTGCAAAAACAGTAACATTTCTGAAGCTCTAGAATAAAGAATAACAAATCTTGAGAATGACACCTTTGATAGGTGGTATCATACTCGCATATTTCCTGGGCCATCACAGCAACATCACTCCAACAATACCTTTGATAAACATTTTGATTTACAAATAAATGTCAAATCCACCTAAACTTCTGTCTAGGGATTGCCTAGGCAGAATTAGTTAATTAGAGATATCTATTCTCATGTAACTGCACATGTGGATCTAGACCAGCTCACGTCCCCTGCATTAATACAAAAGTTACATTGGTTGAACTCCATTTTGGCATGGTACACAGTCTACTCTTGGAATTACAATGATGGAGATTTAGGTGAGATAGACAAACCTTTAGGCTTGCAGAAAAGCCAAGCTAATGAAACCGAGGGAATAACTTAAGCACACTTTTGCTGCATGAAAATAAAAAAAAAAATTTTTGTCTTATAGACCTGCATGTAGGATTTACAAGTAGATTACAATTCAATAAAAAACAAATTCTGAGTCTGGTTCTGTCATAACTGGTACATATTAATGGCTATACAACATATGGAAAGTCTTGGCGGTTTTTAAAAAAAATTATCAGCATATATAATCTATTACCTTTTTGTTTTAGAGAGATATTTCTAAAGATGTATTATGGAATAGCATATATCTTTCAAAATCCCAAAGTGAGCAGGATAATTATATCAAATACTATGTCCATTTTCAAGCAATTCACTGTGAGCAAAAGTATATGCAGTGCATTGCCATTGATCCCATTGATGTTGGAGTTGATTTCATTGTGACATTGACATTCATTTCACCTGCCAGAACCTGAATAGTTAAGTTCTTTTGTTTACATCTTGTGCCCATTGAAATCAGTGGCAAAACTCCCATTGACTTTAATGAGGCAGGATCAGATCCAATGGAGCAAAGTGAAGCAAAACAAGAAAAAAAGTGCAAACTGACACTCAGCAGCCTCTGCATACATCATATAGAGCAGCAACAGGAGAAGGTATTGCAGTCACTCCTCTTGTGACTTGGGTTTGCAGGAAATTGTGGCCACAGTGTAAAGGTGCATCTATAGTCCTCTTTCTGGCCCACCCCTGAAATAAAATTCTGCACCAGCCTTATAGCTATTGAAAGGAGTTTTATGCCATGCATTAGGTATGCAAGATGAATCTCACCACAGCTAT
>NC_143401.1:75268623-75278623 GCF_052110815.1 Crocodylus siamensis
CAGTTCAAATGCAGCCTGGCCGCAGGTGTGCCTAATTTACCTCGCAACAGAACGTGTTGAGTTTAATTGCACAGTGGTTGTTAGGAAAAATTGGTGGGTGGAATATCAAGTGACTTACTGTATGCTGATGGCAGATGGGCGTTAAGAGGCATTGTGAGCTAAGTGTATAGGTGAGGTGAGTTAATAAAAGATGTAAATTTTATCTTAAAATAGTGAAGCCTTGTGGTAGATAATACATTTTAATTAAGAGGGTATCAGATCTTTCTTTAGCACTGGAAAGAAAATCAGAGGAAGAGAAAGCCACTAAGAAAAACTATATTTTCTCCCATAGCAGTATATTTGAGGAGCAGTTTCCAGTTTAGGGTGTTCAAGAAGGATATTTCATAAGATTTAGTGCATTCTAAAGACTAACTTTATATAGATGGATTACATAAAATACAGAATACAAAGCATATATAGGTAAACCTGGAGAAATCTGTGTTCTTGTTCTGATGATAGCAGTAATGTTCGGAAAACCATCTAAATGTGAATCCAAATCTAGTTTTCTCCACTCTTCTGGACTCCAAGGTGGGAGCCCTAAGAATATGGGACTCTTCTACAGGAAAGCAACCAGTCCTATCTTCTCTGCTTTGGGACCTGGTTCCTAGGATTCAGGACTCTTTGGCAAGGTGAGGGGAAGAAGTCCCTTTAAGTCTTCTCTCCAGTGAGCTATGGGAATGACCTCCTTGGGAACAATTGTTTTTCCCCTCCTTGTCCTGCTATCCCTTTCCCCTGAAACTTTTGTCTTTAACACCCAAGCACCCAGCACTCTTGAACAGGAGGCACAAAATGGTGTTTGAGTTACAAACATTGGCTGCTTGCACCCAATGCTTCTTCGTTTCAGTTTAGCTCATGTTCATGTTCATTATGATGGACTTGAATGTGTGGGTCACACAAGCTTGAATTTCTACTCAAACCACAAATAAATATCACATCAATTTGCTCTGTAGTACCATGCAAGTAAGCTTAATATCCCTTTCTTAGAGAAACGTAGAAGGTGTCTCCTCACAGAAACAGTTCATACTGTTCAAGGTAAAATATCCATGTATTATAATAATATTTTGCACTTCTGGAACACCATTCAGCAGAGGGGATTTCAGAGCAATTTACAAACGTTAACTCAGTTAAGACTCACAACACCCATTTGAGGTAGGAAGACAGAAGAAAGATTCTCTTCTTAGCATTGACTCCTTTTTCACACAAAGAAGCTGCAAAACTGAGGGATTTCTTTACCTACTGATTTTCCCAGTGTGGAGGGGACCTCAGTTGGTGTGGAGCCAGTTTCGCTGAATTCTCTGCCATGATACTGCAGCCCATAGACTTAGGATAAGGAAATGGGGAAAATGTCCAGAACACCGTTGTAGTTTGAGTATTCTCAGCTGGTGTACGGGCCCCGGGGAGCCATAGGCAGCCAGTACACTTTAGAATAACCCTGAGGCTGATATTGGGATGGGATAGGAATGGTAGTATAGGTAACATGCAGCCAAATTTAGTATCTGGGAATTGTAGCTGCTGGGGCAATTGGGAATGGGGCTATGGCTAATATGTAGCCAACATTAGCATCTGGGAATTGTAGCTCTCACCTCTTCCAAAAATATTGACTTCAGATCAGACTCTAAGCCATAAATATCATATGAATTGCCAATAACATGCATTTATCACTTGCCTGAAAAAACAGCCGTTGTTCTCAGAGCATCGTTACATGGAAGTGTGGATGGAAAGTGAGGAAAAATACCATAATTCAAGTCAGGAATTTTTTTGGCACAAGTGGATTACACCAGCTGAAATTTGGCCAGGAATCCATGCTTAACATTCCTTCTTCAGCACCACAAAATCTTTACTAAGTGCAAGTGTTCAGTGTTAGAGTGGCTAGGAAATGAGGCGGGGTGAAATCTGCAAAAAAAAAAAAATTCCAATTAATGTCAGCGTTTCATTTTTTAAATCTGTTAACCAGCACTACAATTTACCCTGCTTATGTTTCATCTAAGGAACAGCAACTTTAGTACAGTGCATGCTAACAATGTATTTGGATTTTTGTTCAGGAGTAACTCAAAGGAGAGTTCTAATGACTACAGCATTAGGTCTGCAGAACCTACCTGCATGCTTCGTGGCATGCTACTATCCAGGGACTTCCTCAGCCCATGGTTTCACATATGAGAAGACAATGTGGTACATTTTCAGGCACATGTTGTATCAATTGGAGTCTGACCATTCTGCATTCTGAAAGAGAAGAGAGTAGATTGCTAAACTTTTACCAGGGTTATTATTTGCACATGGACCTTTATGTAAAAAGTATTCAGAGGCTATGGTGGTGGATGTTTATAAATCCGCATATGCAAATTGAAACAGTATATTTGTTAGCATTCTTAATATGAAACCGTAAAGATCTGACTAACCTCAATACTAAATGGTAGGCAAGCTGTTCGAGAAAATTATGCTGGCACACATCCAGGACGGGCCAGCAGGAGATTGCATGCTTAGGGGCAACCAACATGGGTTCATCAGTGGAAGGTCCTGTCAGACCAACCTGGTGGCCTTTTACGATCAGATCATTAGATGCAGGGGTAGCAGTGGATATAATCTTCCGGGACTTCCAGAAGGCTTTTGACACTGTCTCTCACCCTGTTCTCATCAAGAAACTGGGGGGCTGTGGTGTAGACACCCACACAGTCAAATGGGTCGCCAGCTGGCTGGAGGGCCGCACCCAGAGGGTGGTAGTAGATGGGTCCTTCTCAACCTGGAAGGACGTGGGCAGTGGGGTTCCGCAGGGCTCGGTCCTTGGGCCTACACTGTTCAACATCTTCATCAGCAATTTGGATGAGGGGGTAAAAAGCACCTTGTTCAAATTTGCTGATGACACTAAGATGTGGGGGGATGTGGGAACACTGGAAGGAAGCAACAGGCTACAATCAGACCTAGACAGGTTACAAGGGTGGGCGGACGAGAATAGGATGGGTTTCAACACAGACAAGTGCAAGGTGATGCACCTGGGGAGGAACAACCGGCACCATACATATAGGTTAGGGAACTCCCCTCTTGTCAGCACGGAGGCGGAAAGGGATCTGAGGGTCATCATTGACTCCAAGATGAACATGGGCCGGCAGTGTGGAGAGGCAGTAAGGAAGGCCAACCGCACCTTGGCATGTATCCACAGATGCATCTCGAGCAGGTCCAAGGAGGTGATCCTCCCCCTCTATGCGGCACTGGTCAGGCCGCAGTTGGAGTATTGCGTCCAGTTCTGGGCGCCGCACTTCAAGAGGGATGTGGACAGCATGGAGAGAGTCCAGAGGAGGGCCACTCGTATGATCAGGGGACAACAGGGCAGGCCCTATGAGGACAGGCTGCGGGACCTGGACCTGTTCAGCCTCCAGAAGAGAAGGCTGAGGGGGGATCTTGTGGCCTGTTATAAACTAGTCAGGGGGGATTAGCAGGCATTGGGGGAGTCACTGTTCCCCTGAGCACTGCCAGGAGTGACCAGGAATAACGGTCACAAGTTGGCAGAGGGTAGGTTTAGGTTAAATATCAGGAGGCGCTACTTCATCGTCAGGGCGGCTAGGATCTGGAACCAACTTCCAAGAGAAGCGGTGCAGGCTCCTACCCTGGGGGTGTTTAAGAGGAGGTTAGATGAACATCTTGCTGGGGTCATTTGACCCCAGTATTCTTTCCTGCCATGGCAGGGGGTCGGACTAGATGATCTACTCAGGTCCCTTCCGACCCTACAAACTATGAAACTATAAATATGTTATTATTGGGACAAAGTCATCTAGTGGGCATAGCCATCTGAGGGACTACAGGTAAAAGGACAGCTCTGAACTTGATTAATTATTAGCTCTTGAAAATACCAGACCCACAGATCATTTTTCCTATTATATACCACGAAATTATAACAGCATAAAGAAAATAGTAGGGGTTAGGCTGTGACTAGCTCTTACATTACCTTTACTGGGAACTGAGCAAAGGGCCACCTGCATCTTCCACAGCTACTCAGTTGTTTCTCACTTCTCATAGCAACTTGCTGAAAGGGAGGAAGGAAGAGAAGTAGATGGGGCCATTACTTTGCCTCCCTATTTGTGGGTTGGTTTGGGGCTATGCTGCACTGAGGATAAGGCCATGTAGCCATTTGACCCTTCCATACAACTATTGGGCCATGAGACATTTGCCCTCCAATTTTCCAGTGGCAGTAGAACTGCAAGAACCCTTAATGCAGGGAGGTGGCTAAATGAGAGTTTATCCCTTTCAGCATGCTGAAAAATTAGAAGTTGGACTACATATTGCCCTGGGCAGGGTTACTTGTTTTAGAGTGATAGGCTGACGTGGTGTCTGGTTGAGAAGCAAGATTTAATTCTCAGTGTTCCATTCTACCCAGACAGTAATGACCAGCAGGGAGGTCTCTTCCTGCCAGTTACGTCCAAGTGAAAATCCCATGGAAGTTGACGGAAGATGGATCTTGCCCCTTTCAAAAAGCTGGAGTAGTTTTGAACTAGAGGAAAAGCCAAGAGTCCTTAACCAGGCTGATCGTTAATTACCAGAAAAATTCTGACATGGAGGTCATTACTGATTATATAAGATGATAGCATAAGCCATGTTAAGAAAAAATAAAGGGCCAGATCTTTAGCTGGTGTAAATCATCATCCTTTGAAGTCAGTGAATCACGAACACTAATTTATGGCAGCTTCGGATCTGGCCCAAAGTCAAAACATGCTTGTTGTTTAAAATGTAAAGATATATGCCTATTGCCACGGAAACACTACTGTTTACAATAGTGATCTGTTTTTTTTAACACTCAAAGACCAATATAGTAAGCAGTAAAAAAAACAACCCCCTTAAAAATTAGGATCTATTTCTCAGCATTTTGTAAAGTTTACTTATTTATGAACGATTTATTAAATGTTTTTCTTTAAATTGTGTCTGTATGTTTACATCCCTAACAAGTGACAATTTTATATTTTTATAGATTCTTTCTAAAGTTTTTCCTCAAGTGCAATCAGAACTGTTTGAAGAATGCGGGCAATCCACGAGATATGCGAAGATTCCAGGTAGAGAGATTCTTTATACAAGAAATAAGAATATATTCAAAATTCATTCATGAAATCCACACCACTTAGCTTTAACTTTTCTGACACCTCTTTTCAATTGTATTTAGAAGAGTTAGTTTCAGAAGTATGGACTTCTAAAATATATATAAAGATTTACAAAAAATATTTGCCTGTTTTCAATGCACATTCTTAGGATTAGTCAAGTATCCAAGTGGGTTGTGGACTGTTCAGAAAATAAGTGAGACTCTCCACAGAAAACACTCTTGTAGCTTTTCCTCAGATTAAATTTGTCCACTGAGTTAGTTATTAAGACCTGTGGAGGAGTTTTTACATAAGTATGCTGCATAGCTTGGGCTTACTATTAGACATTAGAAAAGCACCCATGGAAGTCAATGAATTTTGGATCATGCATCATAGGTTTCACATTCACATTCTGGTAAGTCAAAGAGTTGTGATGCAAACCATACATTTTTTCCAATTGCTTTGGGGGTTTGGGGTGGGGGGTGGGGGGAAGGGACCTGTTTAATACTTAACTTTCTCCTTACAGCTATTGAAATATCCCGTGCTGAATCATAACCACTGCAGAGGGGCACCTGACTGAATGGACAGTGGCTGCAAATAATTTCCTCCAAATTTTGGCTGACTGGAAATGGTTATTAAGAAATACATGCTTTTTACTTCAAATTATTTTCAAAATGATCCATTTTGGGACTAATAATAGCCTAGATATTGATATGTTCAAAACTTTTTCTGAGAAGATTAACTTGTGGTTAAACTTTTATAGCAAAGCATGTGACATCTGTTTTCATGCACAGCCAACCAACCAGGGAAGCGAGAACACTTGAACCAGACAACAGTAAAGATCTGTAGCTGGAAAAAATATTTCTTCAAAACAATTCAGCCAAGCTTCCATTTTTCATGCATCTCAGCTTCACGTGGCATTGGTGATATTGATCCATCTGAACAGAGCAGAAGGTCAAACCTGGAATGAGTGGAAATGTCCTCTTTGTCTCACCGATGACTAAATGAAGCATCAGTCATGAGTGATCTTGTGGTCGACAATGGAGCCAGTAGTCACTAGAAAGACTTCCCTGGGTCTCTTTAGCTAATCTCCCTGCCTCTCAGAAGGTTTAACTGGACTTAACAGTATGTCAGGTCTTGAACAATACTTTCAACTGGTTTCACTATCTCAGCACCTTTCTTTAGGTAGAATACAGGAATGAGCCAATAAAACAAAACATAGCGTGCCTACTTTCTTTTGCTGAACTACACTATTTTCCCTTGGTGGCTGACCTATATATAGATGACAGAGCAAAGATAGTTGTCTTTTCTTATATATACCTTCCCCTGTCTTTTTAATATATCTTGGCCTAGGAGCCTAAAAAAAAAGTATTCTTTGCTGAGAATCACATTTTGTCTGCTTTGTGTAGTCCACAGGTTATTTCTTTAAGTCACCCATAGCTCATTAAGAGTGAAGAGTGGCTAGTCCAGTGGCAGAGCAATAGGACTGCAAAATGGGATACCAGAGATTAGGTGCAAGGTCAGGACTCCCCACAATGGATGTTGAGGGAAGTAATACTGTCCGTCTCTGTGAGGAGAGTATATACAAAAGCATAGCACACTTCTAGAGAACTGCCCTCAGGCTGCTCCAAAGGGTGACATAGATGGCTGTCTCAGAGGAGACAGGATATACAGAGGAAGGTGCTGTGATAGCTGAGAGCTAATTATGGTACGTGAATAAAAAGCAGGATCAGATGTGATCCAAAACAGAACTAGGCAGCAATTTTCATTAAGTGCTTTGGACCCACTATATTCAAAAGGGGAATGAGTTGCTGTGTAGTTCTTTTCATTTTTTATACATTTGGGTATATGCATTGGTGTAAGTATTCTGGACTTCATTTCTCACTTAATTTCTGTATCTAAACCAAACTGAACAGAAGACAGAAGCCTGACGTATTTGTGCAGCAGCTTTTACTACCATCCCTACTAGGATAGTATGAGGCCTAATGACATAACTCTGCTTTAAAGAACTTGCCTAATCTTAAATTACAAAGAAAATACCACAGTGATTATTTTATTCAAACAAGCTGGAACCCAACCCACAGTGACCATGATGGAGGAGTTAAATTAAATTTAAGCTTATATCTGAGCCATTCAAACTAGTTATGGTAATAAAATCGGTCTACACCACTACATCTCTCACATACGTACACACACAAATCCTCAGACAAAGCCTGTATAATTTCCTCTTTTGCCCATATGTTATGGAATATCATTTCTGTGATGAATTTCACAAATCTATTGTGTAGGTGTTTTTGTCATGAAGGTTGTGCATTTTGCATATGTTCCTTTTCCAAGTTCTACTAAGAAGCAGCTGGAAGCCAAAGAAGGCCCTATCCATCATCTCTTCTATGGCCGGACTCTGAACCTGGACACAAGAATAGGAGCCTTTCACTCAAAAATAAAGGAGGAAATTCCATTGACATACCAGGGTCAATCACCATCCAAATGAACTTGAGAAGGGATACTTTTCATGGATTGAAAACACTTTCACTATTCATATTCAACTCAGTCTTTTCAGATGCAAAAAAGTTCATTATCAGACATTAAATGTAATTGTAAAACTGACCTGGAGATCATTTACTGAAGAGAAAATGGGAGTTAGGATGGTTTCTGATTTATTAAGTTTTTTTTTATTTGGAATCCTCACAACCCTTCATTTGAAGAGAGTCTCAAGTGAACAAATTTTAATTAGATAAACTATCTAATCAATATATCAACAGATCAATCAAAACAGCAGCTTTTAAAATGAGTGGCTAGAGGGGTGTTTCTGAAACTAATGGCTAGAAGAATATTTCCCTGAATTGAATTCATTTGTTAGCATAATAGGAGATTAAACTCTAATTAGTGTATCAGGTTTTGAAGAGAAACAATTGTGAGTTAAAAATCACCAGTGTTAGCCAAAAAAGTAAATGACAACTATGAATAAATCTACTTAAAGCAGGAAGGAACAGACTGTGGAGTCACTTTGTCTTAAAATGAGTCTTGTTTCATAACTTTTACATTACTAAAAATATGCAGGTTTTTTTAAACGCATTTGTTTTCTTTTTTCAGGTTGTTGTATCAACAACAGTCAATGTGGATGGCCACGTTCTGGCTGTCTCAGACAACATGTTTGTACACAACAATTCCAAACATGGAAGGCGGGCTCGCCGCCTTGACCCCTCAGAAGGTACGGCCCCTTCTTATCTGGAAAATGGTAGGCACACATTTACATGTCTTTTTATTTGCAATGCTTCTTTGCACCATATTTTATGTTTATACACTACTACATTTTACTTTTACATTTCTTTTCTCATTGATCAAACAGACCATTAAAAACAGACCATTAGTATTTCTGACTCCATATCAAACAGAATACAGCCTCTCCTGTATTTGCTTCTGATTTGCGTTACTTTATTTGATACTTACAGTTTTGCAGTCACAACCAATTTTTCATTCCTTCTCTTTTTTTTTGTTTAAAAGCCTTGTTTTTCTTGCAGCTTTTTCTTGCTGTTTAATTTTATTTGATTTTATTTTGGCTTGTCATAATCCTTGATCCAGAGGTACATTCTCAGGTTATGTATGCAAGTTTAAATGGATGGTAAAAACATGACCAAATCTGTTAAGAATTTACTGTGAGGTCAATTTCCTGTTGCTGGGCCCTACTGCTACAGATTAAAGCAGAAGGGGTTTTTTTTGGTATGAGAAAAACAGCATAAAATGTTTTTCTTCAAGCTGATTCAATATGATTGACTTTTTGCCTGATCTGCTAAAAAAGGTAGTTTGTGATGAAAAGAACAGTAGAAAGTATCCCTGAAAACCCCAAATTCTGAACTACAACATTTTTGCAGCCCATCAGCCTCTGACGCGCATGTGTGCATGCACACACACACACATCTGAAGTAGACAAACAACAGATCTATATAAATTCAGATGTCACTTTATATACACAATACACCCATTCACGTAAACATATATAATGACTATTAGTTAGTGGACTTTTCTAACATATAAAACACCTAATGATCAAATATCTTTTGAATTGCTTCAAGAGCAAACTTAAAAAAAATTGCTTTCGTTAAATTACAATCTAAACAAGTGATCCTGAAAACACACTGATTAAAATGGGCCCACTCATGTAGGTAGTCACAGATATAATAATAGTTTGGCAGGATCATGCCCTCTCTAGCAATAAAATTCAACCATTAAAGTAACAACTGATAATGCGAAGCCACTAATATAAGTGTCCTTGTTTTATGTTATGTGCCACATAATACATACAGATGCATACATGGAAAAATGAATGAAATAGGCAATGATTATCAAAATGAAATATGATTTAGACATCAAAAAATGGAAAACAACTTATGAATCTGCTGTGGTCCACAGAAAAAAAACTAATTTGTTTTTCTGCATTAATAACTAAGGTATAAAAACAAAAATATAATAATTAAAGGTCGCCCTGAGCACAAGAGTCATTATAGTCTATGACGTATTGTTTATCTCTTTCATATGCACTGAAGGTAGGTGTGTGTTTTGCCTAGCAACCATCGCTAATGAGGTTCACAATTAAGAAGGCTGAATCCTCTCCCCTAGTCCTCTCCTTCCCTAGAGAGAGAGAACTAGCAACATTATAGGTTCAAGTAAGCATGCTCAGCCCTGTGGTGTTAGGTTTTAGTCTAGGTCCAAATACAGCCTCTTCTAATGAGCTGTTATGATCTTAGTAAAATACAAGTATTTATTTTTGTAATCTGTATAAAAAGTATTTGACTCTAAGCAGAAATATCTGTTAGAAAAATAAAGGCCATGTTATGTACTATGGAAAATTTACATACATTTCACTAACCAATAGCTGCTTTGTCGAATATTGAAATTGATTTGTT
>NC_143401.1:75283623-75288623 GCF_052110815.1 Crocodylus siamensis
TTTTATAGCTGATAACACCGCATGCCATCAGAGTTCAAACTCCACCACGGCACATTCCTGGAGTAGTTGAAGTAACTCTCTCCTACAAATCCAAGCAGTTCTGTAAAGGTGCTCCTGGACGATTTGTCTACACTGGTAAGTATAAGATTCCTTTTGTTACTTCAGAGTGATATCTCCCACCTCTCAGTGATACAGATCGTTCAAAGTTTCTGTGAACGTAATAGTGGTAAATGCATGGATCTGTCAGCATTTAGAGAGTGGTTAACTAGTAATAGGTGAAACTCAAAATAGCTCAAAGGCTCAGTTCAGAGAGGCACACAGAAGCTCAGATGCTTATCCAAACCTCTTGAGTCTTTAAAAGTGGTTTCAAAATCTCATGAGATCAGGTGCTCTCACAAGATGCTTGATACTTCCTGTTTCCAGTGGAGCCAGAAATATGTATAAAAATGGCATGTTCCTTTCTAGTCCTGCCTGAAAGAGGAAGTGAAATAGTATTCTACAGTGAAAAATGTAGTTTTTTAAAAAAAGATATCCAAACTTCTTGAATCTGGCTAAAGGTCTGGTGAAGTTTGGGTACTGTTTCAGGTAATTTTTTTTGGTATCCAGTTTCTACCTTTCTTAATAGTTTGTCTGTAAAAATTATTTCAGAGCTAAAACTTGGGATATAAGGTCACAACCAAATTTCTTGTAAATGAGTTTGATTTTTAAGTCTGGAGAGCACAAGAAACAATGGAAGTTTTATGGCTTCAAATATTTCAGAACTCAACCATCCCCCCCATTTATTCCAAACAAAATATTGCTGGGTTTTTACTCTAAAATGTGTACTTTGTTCTTTTGGCTTTTATTAAAAAAGAGTCTAATACACCACACTAAAAAAGCTGATGTGCTCTCTAATGGCAGTGTAATATTATATTTTGTTTTTGGATAACGATTGGATGTGGTAGGTCCAAAACATCTATTCTTACTACAGCAAAAACTCATGTTTGTACTATACTTTTGTCTGTTGAATCAAAAGATGTTTTTAAACCAAAGAGTAGATCAAAGAATTCTTAACCGTTTCCTTGATAATTTGACAGACTGTAATGACTTATACAGATCTTAAAGTTGACTGGGTAGATAATACACTTTTTTCCCCAAGAAAATATTGTTTATTAGTATCTTCCTAATAGATTGTAATGGTATCTATCTATTAATGACTAGCTAGAAATTATATACAACATACTTTTAAAGGTATGGTCAGAGTATTGGATCTATTAAAGTAGTTGACATTCAAGTCTGTTCACATTGCAGACTGTATAGGACTTTTGACATTAACTTCTGCAATTAAGGACTGAGCTCTTAATATGAACAGAATGCTCATGAAAGGTGCTGGATTGATAGCCTTGGAGACCGAAGTCCTCTATCTATCCATAAAAGAGGCACAATTTTACAAGTTTCTCCACCAATTTCCTTAAGTTATGACCTGCAAGGACGCATTTTCATGGGTGAGAGGATATTTAAATATTCGTTCCTGTTCAGTTCTTGGCCTTTGTGCTGAGATAGTCAAGGAGGGTCTCAAATGTGGTAGTCCAAATTGTAGTGACAAGTACTGTCCAATGCTGACTTTATTTTTCATAAGTGCTGAGTAGATGGCAACTACAAAACTGGTTGCCCATTAGCAACTGACTGATCCAATCATGATTATGCATAGAGACACAAAAATCAGCCCATGTAGAGATATACTAAAACACCATCAAATATATGTGACTTATAGACAGATTTGTTATATTAGTGACTGTGTAGTATTAATATTAAAAGTCTACTTCAGCTGCCTACTTCAACAAGGTATTGTGCAGTGGTCTTCAAACACTGACCATCATACTTGCTCCGGGAGTATCAGGGCCAACTGAATTATTCAGACTACAAATGTTAAAGTTCTGATTCTGCAGTTGTTTTAAATTGGTTTCACTGTCTGCATGACGGCTATGTCAGTTTGCTCCAGAAGAGTACTTGGTCATATATGTTTGTTCTTAATTCAGACTTTTTATATTAAAGGAATTTAATTAATTCTACAAATTGTTACTTTATGCAATCTTCCACAGTTTAAATTTATTTTTTAAATATACATGCAAAAATATAAGAAGTTCTAAGTAAGATCCATTTGAGAGTTTATTTTTTCTGTTCTTGCATTTCTCCTTCTTTAGTATTCATAAGGAAATTTTAAATCAATATGTCTAAATGAATCATCAAAGTTAAAAAATATTCTGTTGATGCAGTTAATTTGTTGAAGAGATGAAATAAAAACAAATATTAACATACTTCTATTTGAAAAAGTTTTATGGGATACAGAAGCTTATAGGCTAGCAGAAAGTAAAAGAAAAGGTAGGGTCAGAGTCTGTCTGACCTGGAAACTTATGTCTGATTTGCATTGCCCCTAAATTGATAGGGACAATGAGATAATCATTGGAAATTATGCTCACCATTGAAAACTGAGCCAAGCCTCACTGTATTTCACAATATGAAAATTATGTAGTCCTATAGTCAGGAGGGGCTGAATCCCCAGGGCATCTGTTTCCCATCAGTGTCCCACCATGCTTGCAGTCTGGCTTGGCACTCTAACATTTAACCTTCTCAGCATGAGGTGGACCATGGGGCAACAAGGCTGCAGAATAATGAAACAAGAGTGTAGTGTGGTATACAAAGCCTTTGGAAGGTATAGAGCTTGAGACATTAAATGATCTGTGTACAGTGATATGAAAGTTCCAGATTTTTCAAAAACGGACCCTATTAGTCACACATAGTAAGGATATTGTGCTGTTTCTCAGCAGGCTAAGGGAAGGCCTATCCCCATCTATCCATGCCTTTTTGCCCGCTGCTTTCAAGTATTATAAAGATACAATTACCTTGGGAGATTGTGGCAGTTCAGTTGATTAGCACGGTGAATTAAAAGAATGAGTCACAAATGACATGTCCAGCTCTTCTCTACTAGTCCTCTGTATTCCCAGTATACCTCACCCCTGTTGTAAGAAGGTCAAAAATTAGAGAGAGATAACAATTTTCAAGCAGCTAGCACTTAGGAGCAGAATTAACAATCATTCTGTATGTAATTGCCAGTTAATAGTAAATTGCCTTCTAGACTGTAAAATGCAATATAAACTGGTGGGCACCTAAAATTAAATTAATGAGATATTTGCTGCATTTAAAACTGAATAGTGCAAATTAATAACTGAGAGCAATACTTGTTTTAATATTTATCCAATAGTGTATCATTTGCTTGTTTAATAATAATTAAAATAGTCCTTACCTGAAAAATTCTCTGCAAACAGTTCTGTGCAGGTTGTAGATTGTACTAGTTGAAGTCTTCCAGGTTCTTAAAATATCAGAAATTATTTGTAATTAAAATATCAGCATCGGAATGTTATCTGATTAAAGCAAATTGTAATTTGTACGCTTCTAAATGAAATTATGCCACAGATAAAATTGTACTTTTATACACTTGTCTAAAGTTGTGAAGAATTATTTAGTTAATTTTCTTTAAGAAAACAGGCATGTGTTGCCACTGTATTGGTGCCAGTGTACTGCTGTTTCTTAAAGTGTACATTTTTACGTCATTTCCTACTAAATAAAATAAACTCTAGCCAATTTATATTAGAACTTTAAGCAAAGCATTTCAGCATTCCATGACTGTATCTTATTTAGAATTTTTAATGTTGATCTCTTCCACCCAACAGTTTTTGTGATCCACCCGTTTCAGTAACTTCTGCTATTCAATTAAAGAAATTACCAGATTAGTAGGAGTCAGCATATAATTTGCAGTAGGCTGAACCTAGTTGCTAAACAAGGTATTGGCATTAAGTAGTAAATATGTCCAAAATGGACACAGAAAAATCTTGAATGTTGAATACATGGAACCATTCCCAGGTCTGCAATGCATTTACTAGATGTGAACATAAAAATGATTATTTCTGCACAAAGACTTGCATTCAATTTCAGGCTTATGAAATCATTACTCAACTAGCAATCGCTCACAGTTTGTGTTCCTTCTGATAGAGTATTTATGTTAAAAAAGTTAGATTGTGCTTTAATGCTGGCACAATATCAAGGGGAAAAAATTTTCAGTCACTATTTTTTTCCTGGGTCTTTCAGTTTGACTATTTTTCCTTCTGTATCTGAACCTCTCTTTTGATTAGTTTCCCTCATTTAACCCCCACCCCTCTTCACCCTCTGAAAAGATCTCATGTTTCTGAAGTATTTTAAAGATCTTTTGTGTGCATTCAAATGCAATTCTGTCAATGGCACTGTTACACTGTTTAGAGTCAATAGCTCCCTTCCATCACAGCCAACACAAACTAGCTGTCTCATAGGTCAGTGCTCTTTAAACAAATTACTTGTATCCACAGAGCAAATGATTGTTAATTGCCTCCCACAAATCATACTATTTTTACTATGCTAAACTAAATGCTAATGCCTTAGTTAAATTTAAACCACTTGATTGTTTCTTGTACATATTCAATTACAATTTTAAACCATGAAATCTGGTCATTGTGAAAAATTGATGCTAAAACATAGGTAATGGATACTGTACTTTATTGGAAAGCCTCTAAAATAAACTTATGGCTACATAAGTCTTAATTCTGACATATTTAGCAACTCGAATCTATATACACTGTATTTGCCACTGTAAATACTGTTGTCCTAAATCAACCTACAGTTGCTGGTTTCACAGTATTGGTTATTTATTGATCACACCTTGTGGCTAATACTGGTTGTCAAAAGGCTCAAGAAAATCAAAGATATCCGTGTCTTTCTATCAAGCTGGTTCTTTCTAATAAGTCCTTCAAAGTTGATTAATTTTCAAAATAGCTAAAATAAAAATAGGGGAAAAAAGACAGAAATATGACAGAAAAGCATAAAGACAGAAACCTGTAATACCTAATGTGTTAAAACAGCTTCAGTGGGCTGTATAAAAATATATTTTCTTTAAAATATTTTAATTAAAACAAAAATGGAAATAGTTCGAT
>NC_143401.1:75291123-75296123 GCF_052110815.1 Crocodylus siamensis
ATGGGGCCTGAAACACGAGACCTCATAAGGAAGATGGAGTGAAACGTATGCCCATATTTTCAATCCATGCTTTCTGGTTTGTTTGTTCCTGATGCAGTTCCTAGGATTTTAAGTCATGTTGCCCTAGAACTAAACAGGGTCTCTTCAAAACCTCCCCTCATCAAAGGGAGGTATAATATAGAAAAAGAAGAATGGGAAAAAATTATGTGTGTGTCCTGTGCTTTAAATATAAAAAGACTTCAATATTTGCAGTATTTCCCATACTCAAGTAAGCATTATCATCTGGTCATTAATGGCAAGACTGAAATATTTCAATGTAACCATAGCAATGATCATTAAATATACCTTCATTCCTCCAGTTCTACCTTTGCTATGCCAAAATCTTTAAGACTAGGGGCCTTTTATTGACACAAATTATTGACTTAGACCTTGATTCTTCTTGGAATTGGTCTTGTACCTTTCTTAATCAGGCACAGATCATAGGAAAGTCTTAGAGTAAGATTTATTTTCTTTAATGAATATAAAAAAGGATAATCAAGATAAAAAAACTGTTAAACTCATGAGTGTAGCATTTAATAGTCTTTTGTGCCTAAATATTACTCTACATATGCTCTTACATGCTGAATTTGGGTCTTCTTTTACTATTATTCTTTTATTAGGTGCAGCAGGAATTGTGTTGACCCAGATTCTCAAAGATATGCAGGTTCCTAGCTCCCTAAGTTCCTACCTTGATTTCATCAGGAGTTCAAGCCTAAATAGCGTAGGCATAATCTGGCTATTTTAACCCTCTGTTGGTATACACAATATTTAATATGATTGTAGACAACATATGTGTGTGCGTATGCTAAATGAGTATGCCTTTATATATATTATCAAAGAATTCAGAGATGAAAAAGGCATATCAGGTTATCTAGTCCATCTTCCTGCTCATATAGCTTTATATCATAGCTCCCTTGAAATTAGTGGTGTGCATAAAGATCCATGTGAGAAAACACCCTGTCCAGGGGACCATGTGAAAGCACTTCACATCAGAAAAAGCACCATGCTTCTCAGGGTGTTCTAGTACATTGGGCAGCCTGCTCTTTCAATTTGAGTCCAGGACAAACTGGCTCTGCTAGTGAGTTTAGAGGGGGAAACTGGAGTGGGGGGACTGGATCCATAGCCTCCTGTAGTCTCTACTCCCCACTGCATGGCTAGTCAGGAGTAGCCCTTGTTCTCAAGGGTTTCAATAGCCACAGTCATGGCATACCCGGATAGAGGAAAAGAGTCCTCATGTGTCCATGCAGAGGTTACCTGCAATATAGTTCTTCAAAGAAAGTTTTATTTAGATGTAAAGCCCATGGAGGGAGCAAGCACCAAATAAGATCACAAATATAAAGCCTCACCAGCACAACTATTCAGTAAAATATATCTTAATTAGTAAAACACCTCAGAGTATTGAATACTTAAAATATAATGTTTTGCTGCTTTGATATAATATTAGTGCTTCTGTATCATATTAGTGAAATACTTTATCACATTAGCAATATGCCAAATTATGTTAGTAAAATATTCTGTCACATTAGTCACATACCACATTGTATGCCATGTTTTATTATGGTTACATATATATTAAAAATGGTGGCTCCCTGACATGATATGCACATTTATGATTTTTTAAATCATACTAGTTATTCTCATTATTTATTTTTGAATTATTCTTAGGGTCATACATTGTTTTGGGGGAGGAGTCATATTTGGCTCTGACCAGAAAAGCTCTTCTAGATTCTCCTTGTTGAGAGTTGACAAGCTCTGGCTAATTACGGGTGGAATTCAAATAATTTCTAATGATTTGTTCATTCTTTAGGAATCACTGTAAATTTCTGTGTCCTTCATTTAATTTACAAGACAATGCATGCTCAGTAAAATAAAAAATGTAGTGCAATTAAAGATTTGGAAAAGCTGAACATGCAAGTATTGTGCATACTTGAAGTAGATTCTAGCTTCTGTTCTCTATTTTGTATTACACCATCCAAATACATTCTTTTAACTTATATCACTGCCTCTAAATGGGTGTAAGAAGAGCAGACTGCATTGTATAATATTCTCCCCATCACCGGCTGAGTCTGGAAGGCCCATCAGGCTTGCATGGTTAAAAAAACAACAGTTTGATAGTCAAGCAACACACAAGAGAGTGACTATGTTTCACACTCAGCCACCTCTGACTCTGTAGCTCAAATGAACAGGTACCAATTTACAGCTTGGTCAGTTGGGGCCAGTCTTTGGTGCAATCTGAAGCAGGACTCAAATTTACACTTCTGGAGCCATAGTGAGATTCCTTAACTGCTCTGCTATTGTACCCTTTCATATATACAAAAGCCTTGTGTCCTGGAACATGCACCACAGAGGGGACACTTCCCCTTTATAAATCTTTTATTATTTAATCTTTATGGCTGCTTGCAGACATTAAAAAAAAATGGTACTTTACTTTAAACTCTGCGTGCCTCCACATGGAGCCCAGCACATGCCCAGAAGAGGCGTCATGTTAGTTGGACTTGGTTTGCCCAACATCCATATAGTTTGGGTGCTTTAGTGGGGCTTTTTTGGGTGCTTTTATCTAATAGCCAATTTTGTTATCTTTAGATAAAACCACCAAAAAGCCCTGCTGAAGCACCCTATCTATACAGATGCTGTTGAGTCGGGTTGAAATAATGTGCTGGTTCTTTTGGTAAAGCATGTTTTTCTTTTTTAATGTTTGCAAGCATCCTATATGAGCAGAGTGGTAAGAACAACCTACCCAAAACATTTACCTCTCTCTACAGCAGTATGTACACCTGAGAGCTCCTTCACTATTCAGGGACTGCACAGGCTTCACTGCCAGATCATTTAAAATTTTTAATTTTAAAATAAGTCTCTATCTTTCATGATTACTCTAAAAATTTTGAATTGTAAATGTCCAGTGTGTTTAAACTTTTGCAGGGATACCCTTTTTGCAGCTGTAAGAGAGACTGGGACAATAGTTCTTAGTAGTGTGAATTAAGTTCAGTGATGCCATTTGAAGCGTCAGCATTGTTAACTATTTCACCACTATCAAATATGTGAAAGGAGGTGTGGGGAGGTAAGTAAGACCATAGATTTTCAGAAAAAAACCTGCTATAAGACATCTATTTTGAGTGCATGCAAGAATACTGGTTTTTTTTTTGTACTCAATCTGGCCCATAATGCTGAAAGGGCAAGGGTGAGGATCAGAGCCCCAGTGTGCTAGTTGCAAGAGTGCAGCAGGACATCCAGACTCCCATTCAGACAACTCTCAGCAAGCTCTAGAATAGAGGAAGACAAGTCTGTTCTAATGGTGGTTTTGGGTATGGGCATCTTACCTGACTCTTAATCAGCTGCTGCTTCTCCTTTGGCTGGAGGCTGTTTGTTGCCCAGGCAGAAACAACTGCTTTACTCACTCTTGTCACATTTTCCCCCCTTTTGCATCCAGGAGGGCTAGAAACTTCAATGAAAATTGAGATTTTTGATATTCATGACATGGGGATGAGAGGTGTCAATTTTTGCTTGTGCTTTAATTATGCCTGCTCAGTGGAACAACTGAACTCTGACTAAGAAATAGCCAGGCCTGAGAAGCCCAGCTGAGCCCATATTATACTTCGTGCTTTGAGCAGTGTCTTGGGTGGTAAAAGTTTGGTTTATAAATGCTCGTAGCATTCCACCGCCTCTTTTTCCTCACTTTACACTCTGGGTATACACCCTCCCTAAAGACTTACCCACATCTTATTCCATATACTGGGACTGCATCAGTACAGCTGTCTATCAAAACTGCTACACCCAGGAAGGTATCAGTATTTGGCTCAAGAAATGGAGGGCCTGATTTTCAGCAATAACTGAGCATTTAACAAACTCAAATGAAGTTAGTGGGAAGCAAATATGCTCAGTATCTCTGATAATGAAGTTCTTAAAGCCTTATTTTGTAATAAACCAGAATTGGTCAGAATTTTTTTCTTACCAATTTCTCCTTTATTCCTTTCCTTTTCAGAGTAAGAAGTGTTTTGACAGAAATGTTCTAACCCAGGGGTAGGCAAAATATGGCCCGTGGGCTAGATCTGGCCCACCAGGCCATTCTATCTGGCCTGCAGGGCTCCTAAAAAATAGTTAAAATTAATATTTATCTGCTCCTGGCTGCCTGTCAAAGATGACAGGAGCCAGCGGCAGCAGGACCCAGGGGGAAACCGCTAGCAGGAGTCAGTGGCAGCACTAGCAAGGCTTGCTGACCTCAACCTGCCTCTCCCTGCCCTCCCCCCCACTCCTAGCCAAAAGCCCCTGTCTTAGCAGAAGCTTCTGGCCTGGGAGCCTGGGGCTGCTCCTCACCTCTCTCCGCTGGAGAGGGAAATTCAGGTAAGAATGGGCAGAGGGAGGAGAAGATTGCCTGTGCAGCAAGAGCCAGCTGGGCCCAGCTGGCACCATACGGCTCCCAGCTGGCAACCATGTGGTGCCCCTCCTATGTTATGAGGTTCCAGCCCTGGAGCTGGAACCGTGTGGTGCTGGAGCTGTGGGTGGGGAGTGGCAGAGGTGGACAGGGAGGAAAGGAAAGCAGAAGGGGAAAGGCAGTGGGGGCAGGTGCAGGGGGAAAGTGGCAGCAGGTGAGAGTGAAAGGCCTTCGGGGTCAGGGCCAGAGGCAGCAGGAGCAAGCTGGAGCTGCGGGCCCAGGCTGGCTCCTGCTGCATTCTGCGGTCCTAGCATTGCAGGCAGGAACAGTGTGCTTTCAGGATGTGCCCAGCTATGCCACACTGTGCCACTTGGTTCCTGGCTGCAACTCCGGGATCACAGAACGCAGCAGAAGCCAGTTTGTCCCCCCGCAGTTCCCAGCTTGCTCATGCTGCCGCCTCTACTGTGGCGTGCCTGCAGCTCCTGTACTCACAGTGGGGGAAGCCCCACGGTGGAGTCCACTGCCTGCCCTGCCCTATGCTGCACAGGTCCCCAGACTCTGCCTGGAGTGGAGGGAGCCTTGTCCCCCACTC
>NC_143401.1:75311123-75323623 GCF_052110815.1 Crocodylus siamensis
GTAATGTATATATTTATTACTAATTAACTATGACTGGGTATCCTCCACATGCTTATTGAGCATTTACATAGATAAATCTAATTTATCATCTGTGATTTTTTAAATATGTCATGACCATGATTATGCTTTATACAAGTATATATAATTAATATATAAAAACTGAATTTAATTTCTTTAAAATATTTTTATTTAACTTGCCTATAGAAAATTGTGTTTTAAATTAAGTTTGATATTATGAGAGGAGTATGAGCATATTAGTAATTACGTTCAAGCCATAAACTTTGCTTACAACGTAATTAGTAAATTGATTGCTCAGATGAGAGTAAATCCACCTTCTGTTGTTTAAAATCCTGATTTTTCTTTGTCTTTGCTTGCATCTTTTAATGCACGTCTAAGCTATAAGCCTCATAAACGTTTTTCACCTTGGTCCTGGTTAGTTTCACTGAAGAATACACCTTATGAAAGTGCTAGCTTTTTGTTAGTATAAAAATATCAATCATAAAAATGAAGACCCCCAAAACAGCCTTTTAAAGTGAAATCACTGCAACAAACAAGTTTTTTCTTGTCAGCTGTGGCATTTGAAGGTCTGGAGAGGCTGAAAGTTCATCCAGTATGTTGGTACAAACCAGGAATCAAGCCTGTTGATAATTGCTACTAAAGACAAATGTGAAGGAAACTGACACACTTGGATCGAAGAGAGCTTTTGTTGGCTGTCTATGCTAGGAGGAGAGACAACATAGAGTGCTCGCAGATGATTTAAGTAGGGTTGGCGTGATAAGGTTATCTTAAACTGCAGGAGTTGATAGGGCAGTAACAGACAACTTAGAGCAAAGCTGTGCAATCAATTAAAATTGTGTAATATATGATGCATGAGGAAACCCCCCAGCCCTAAGTTTATATTATAAAATAACATTATTTTTTCGGGGTGGGGGGGTTTCTAACACAGTAGGTTACAGTCGCAACACAAGCAGTGTTTCCCCACGAGGATATGTTCCGAGCAGTACTCCTCAGCAGTCCAATTACAACACAGTCAGCAATAGCATGAATGGATATGGCAATGCCGGCATGCCCAATCTAGGTGTACCAGGTTCCCCTGGATTTCTTAATGGCTCCTCAGCTAACTCTCCTTATGGCAGTAAGTGTTTATTTTTGGTAACACATCATCATATAGATTCATATTTAGTACAAAATCAAATACTTGCATTGTTTTGATTTTCTATAATGTCAGCTACTGGATAAAAGGAGGGGTGACTCTGGAGGCTGGACGTAAAAATGGATATAGTAAATTGTTTGTGCCATAATACAATCTCAGAGAGAGAAAAAAATTGGACTGCACAATTTGTAACAAAAAGAAGTCCAACACAAAAGAGTTTGCCTGTTATCCAGAGAGTGGCCAAGCCTAGGCATTTCATTATTATTTTTTTTTATACATTCTTTTTTTTGATATTTTAAAGAGGCAAGGCCCAATCACTCTCTTTTTCCATGTTTTCCATGAAAAACCTCAATCTGAGTCCTGATTATTTTTGCTTTATTGCAGTAGTGCCGTCAAGCCCTACCATGGCAGCCTCTTCGGTCACCCTCCCTTCAAACTGTAGCAGTACACACGGCATTTTCTCATTCTCACCTGCCAATGTCATCTCTGCAGTGAAACAAAAGAGCGCCTTTGCTCCCGTTGTCAGGCCCCAAGCCTCTCCTCCACCATCTTGCACCAGTGCAAATGGAAATGGACTTCAAGGTGAGCTGGATCTCTCATTTTTTTTGTGTATTGCTTTTCAGTGCATACACTAAAACCCCAGTTGTGCCTTTTTGGAGAAAGGCTTTTTAAATCAGCTTGGACTGATCTGTAGGGAAAAAACCAAAGCAAAAATGAGAGAGAGGGAGAGGGAGAGAGAGAGAGAAAACATTCTTAGTGTCCTGGTCCTGTAATATAGATGCAAAAATATCACTATATCAACAGTAGCACAAACAATATACTAAAATTTTAAGCAGTTCTTAGTTTGATTTTAATATGCACATTAGATGCAATACTAACTGTTTTTCTGGCTTTTCCCTTATGGTTTCAATGCATTAAATTTTAAACTAAATCCACATCCCTGAATGCTCCTTACAGACTTGTGTACTCCCTGCATTTCTTTATACATGCTCTGCATACATTTTTGATAGACATTTTTAAAGGTAGTATTACAGCATAACCTGGTACATTTCCCCTATCTTTACACACAATGTAATTGCCATTTTAAAACATGTCAAAAGAATACAAATGGGTTGAAACTGTTGCTCAATAGGTTGACCTTCTCTGGGACTGACTAGCCAGATGTTCAGCCAGTTTGCATGTCCTGTTGGACTTCACCGGCTTCTTATTATTACATTAAAGTAGCTGCAAGACTTGGCTGTATTTGAAAACATAAGGGTTTTAATCAGGCAACTCTAAGTTTCTGTCTTTTTTCCTTTTTTTGTCTGTGGGATTTTTGTGTGGGTACTAAAAAGGGCATTTTATAAATCAGTTGTAAGATTTATATGGTCACCTGCTGGTATCAGGGCAGAATTATGGCGCAATGCAAATTTATGGGAGGAATAAAAACATTCACAAAGGGGTCTCCCTTTTTATTACATTCTTTAAAGTGTGGAAGATGAGTAATGCCTGATTAATTAGAACAGTTCAAAAGGTTTGGCTGTCTACGTGTTTTAAATATAGGGCCCAATTCTGTGGTGTGCTCAATTGAAACCTTTTATTTCCCAGTGAAATTAGGCACTGAGACTTCCCAGTCTAAGCTACATTTTCTTAATGAACATTTTTATTTTTATTTACTCTTTACGTTGCAGTAGTTCTTCAGTATATCAGGCACTTGCCAATTACCAATGAAGACATGGACATTTAAAAAAAAAGGTATTAGGAATTCTGGATGCTTGACTTTTTGGTCATCCAACTTGAAACATTCAAAGGGGCTCAATTTGTAGAAGTATCTGCCCACTTAAAATCATGATCCTTTCAGACGTGTCAAGGTTGCATTCCTAATGAGGCACATAAACTACTAATCACTTCTGAAACTACTGGCCCTGCCCCAGTGAACATGCAGTTTAAGACCTGATACTGGAGCCAGATCCAGGCAGGCCCAAGGGTCCTTCCATATAAATATATATATTTTAGATGAATTGTTAGTGTGCCAAAAGTAAATAAAAATGGTGCCAGATGGAATCTATATTTTTTGGATTCTTTCAGTTGATTTATAAGCTCTTCCAAAACAAAGCAAAAGTAAAACTTAAGCACTAAATTAAACTACAGCAAGATACACAGCAAATTATACTGTATTTGTGCAGCTGTCCTTCATACAATGTTTTATTTATAATATTTCCTATATGGATGTTTATATCTATTTACCCACATAATAATGTAATTTTAAAATATAAACTTAAATTATCTGTATAATTTCTGGATCATTTCACATGATTTCATAATATCATGTGATCATCATTATGTATACTACATAATAATAACATGCATAATTTCAACATGACAATAAAAGAGCTTCCCTAATCAACCCTTCTCATTGGCAAAAGCTCAGGTATGAAAGGTATATAGATGCCTAAAGGTGTAGAAAGCCACAAAATGGAATATTTAAAAAGTAGTAAAATGGGACTTAGGCAGTGACCTTCTTAGGCACTTTTGAAGTCCTGCTATGTAGCAGCCTATTTCTTTAGGTCCCAGAATGTGCTAAAAGTTTGTTCTAAAGGAATACCATATTTGATAATGATAACACCATGGATCAGCAGACTCTGGTTTTATCAAAACACAGAAGCAAGCTCCTAACTTGAGGGCTAACACTGTACAGGAATGTACAGTGCCAAAGCTGAAGGCCTGAGAACCACTTGCTCTATTCTGAGGAATTAAGCAGGACTTAAGTAGTGCACAGGACTCATAGTGTCATCTGACATCTAAAATTAATTTCATTCTGCATGTGCTACTCCTATGTAAGACTAAGTAGTCCCAGTTTGTGCTTTCCAGCAGATCTCTGCTATTCCACTAAAGCAAAAAAACAAGAGGGGGCCCTTTGATAGCCATCATCCAAACTGATATATTTTATTAAACCAACTGAAATAGTTGGAAAACATTTTTTATCAAGCTTTCTATAAAAAAAATAGGATTTCCCCCCCAACTATTTAAGTTGGTCTAATAAAAGATATCAGATTCACCCAAAGAACTTTGATTGCCTATGTCCTTAGACCAACATGGCTACAAGCTACACCCCTGTATACACCCACACACATAACATTTAAAATGTGAACGTTTTATGTATTTCTTTGCAAATTTAAAAATAAACAATAGATTTTTTGATGAATGCATTGTGGCATTTGATATGAAATGTTTCATTTTGGGCTACTTTTAAAAAAATAAAGGAAACCAAAAACTGGATTCACAACATAGACACAGGTGGTAATACCTCTCTTTATCCAATAACTCAGTGGTTCAAGCACCTGCCCAATGGAAGACCGGATTCAATTCCTTCCTTTGCCTGAGGAGAGTTGAACCCACATGTACCTCACCTTCTTGGAGCATGCCTACCCGTCATGTTGCAAGGCACTCTGAGCGGGGTTGTTCTTAGCTGTTGATGCTGTTGTACTTTGCATGGATAAGCAAATGTTCACTGGACTAGGGACTGGAAGCATGAGTGTTGTAACAACTAAACCAGAACGTCACTTTCACTCTCTCAGGCATAGGGACTATTTAAGAGGGGTTTTTTGGGTTTTTTTTATAAAACAGAATGGCATCAGCAGAAGGGAGTAAGATAAACCTACCCCAGAATACTGTGTAGTTCAGTGATCAGGACACTCTTCTTGGTGTGGGAGACCTTGGTTCAGGCTCCTGCTTTGAGTCAGACAGATACTGAAGTTGAATTTAGATCTTCCAACTTTCAGGAGGATGTCCTACCCATTGGGTTACTTTGTATTCTGAAGTAAAGATCCTTTAATCCCTCTGTTGGAACTTCTGCCTCGTGAAAAGAACACAGGTTTCCCTTGCTTGATGCTGTACATGCATTCCTGGAAAATGGCGCATAACTCAAATTCGCATAAAGGCCCTTTACTATGCAGCAAATAGGGATATGTTCCAAGACCTTGTCTGTACTGACCCCAGACCCCTTTCTGCCACTTTTACAACACAATTTTGGTACTTACCAACAGCAGACAGTACACACAAGCACAAGGCACTATCATAATTGGGCTGGCAACTACAGAAACACATGTCACAGACAACGAGCAAGGAGCACAGATCCACACAGGAGACTATATTTTGGTGCACATCACTCCCACAACACACCGCACAAAGTAGCTGATTGTGGGCTTCCATCACAGCAATCGCATAAGTGTGAATTGACTTTGCAAATAACACATTTTTGGTATAAAAAGGGTTATCACATAAGAGTGAATTCACACATACTAAACCTGCATAAAGTGAGGGAAACCTGTACTTAAATATTCACTCAGTGCAGTCGTTAGGGCACTAGGAGAAGACAGATGCAGTTTCAGTTCATCTCAGGCAAATGGAAGGATTGAAACTTGGTCCCCGACATGCCCTAAATAATATCACAGTGGTGAGGGACCTCATGAATTTTTTTCCAACCAAAATTTCTCACCAAATTTGACCAGGAATTAACAGTTTTGTAATGAAAAAAAAAATCATCCAGCTCTATTTACAGCTCAAAACCAGCATCTTAATTGAATTGCAATGAGAAAAGAATGAGAAGCCAGTGTATTCTGTGAAGTGAATACATTATATGTTTTGCTTAAGAAGTAGAAAGTAAACCCTATATGATCTATTTTTTTACACAGTCTGTTTTTTCTGAACAGTTAGTAGGGAGAATTCTGGCTCCTTTTTTTTGTTTAATCATCATTTGTTGACATCGAGTCAGTTTTTAAAGTTTAATTAGTTTCTTAGTTAATATTCTCTCTACAGGCACTTAGAGTGTGTTCTTATCACATTTTAATAAACTGAAATAAAATTGAGAATTCACTGGCTGCAGTTTACAGTAGTTGATGTTTTTGAATGACTTTTGTGTTGTGTGTATTAGAGGTGAAAAGGGCATGAATAATGGTTGGATATCTATATCCATTTCGAAAGGTCACACAAATATAGTCAGATGATGTCAGAAATGAGGACTCTTGGGCACTATTGCTTACATGGACATCCAGGATAACCCATCAGTTCAAAAGACCAAACCTGAGTAATAGAAGCAGCACGTTCCTGTAGTTGAAAGGACAAGTATCATGTCTGCCATCTCTTTGACATGCTTGTTTCGTCCTGCAAAGCCTCTTGTCTGGAATAAGACCCAATAGCTAGCCCCTATCCAGTGCTGGAAAAGGAAAAGGAAACCTCTGAGACCAAGATCAACACTTTCACCAAAATAACCAACCAACAAATTGCCTCAGCCTTCTTATGAAATGTAGTTCACCCACCCTGATCAAAATAGAGTAGGCTCTTGCAATATCCCATGTGATGCAATCCCTGGGGCAAAAGAGTAATCTTGTTACAGGGCTTATTGTGCCCATTACAGCTAGGCAAACAGGCAATAGGGCTTGGCAGTGTGAAAGAAAATAATATCTGAAATGGTGGGAAGGGGCTAAATGGTTCAGTCACTTTTGTCCTCTCCACATCCATATGTCTGCCAGGGAGCATTTCAGCCTCCGATGTAAGTTAAAGCTGTGTTAGGACTGCTGTAATCTTCTGTGGTTTGTCATAGCTGCTCAGCGGCCATTATACTGGTCAAGGATTGCCAGAACCTGGCACGCTCAGACTGTCACCCTCCCACTGCTGGCATAGCCCCCAGACTGTCTTCATTCTGGGACTGGCTGCCGTAGAGCCAGTATAGTGGAATCGATGCCAGCAAGAGATTCTTTTTTTTTTTTCAAGTAAGGGAATCATATTCTCTTAGAGTATCACACCAATAAAAGTTATGAGACAAAATGCAATGAAATCTCAGAACTTCTATGAGGCCAGCACTACCAGCCTAAGCTAACGCATGGACTTGCTGCCATTCTGTTCATATTTCATTCCCTTTTCCATGGCATTTCCATGTATCATCTGCCAGGTTTCTTCTTAAGACCAGATCCCAGAAACTTACACATACAATAAGTTATCCCTTTAACTTCAGTTGGACTACTTTTGTGAGGACAGATGGCTCATTCAAGCAAATAAGAGCCTGTAAGGTAGGGTTTTAGGCCTTGATCCTGAACATCTTTATATGCATATTTCACTTTAGGGACATGAGTAATCTTTGCATGACCTCACTGGGACCACTTACATTCAGAAAGTAAAGCAAGTTCTTACATCTTTGCAAGATCTTTGGGACAGGGTTTTGTTTTTTTGTTTTTTTTTATAAGTACAGTGCATATTTATGGGAATAAATACAAACTTTTCAGCAAGAAAGCTATAGCCAGCTGCTGACTCAAAAATGCAAAAAATATTTAAAACTTGATTTTCAAATATAATTTGAAGTTTATAGAAGGAAAAAAGATGCTTCACACCACTTACATTTTATGGTTATAAGGCAGAATGAAATGGATTCAGAAGACTTTTAAATTTATATTGTTAGTGAATTTCTTTTTTCCCCCATAGAAAATTATTACAACTATTATTAATTTCTTGGCAACAGTATTTTTCTTTGAGAAGGAATTATATAGTAGTTTGCATGATTAGCAGCTTGATGGCATAGCACTGAATAAATTCACTGTTGTCTTATTAAAGGAGTATATTAAGAAAAATAAAAAGTTAATTTATTCTGTTCTGTGTACATTTTTTCCTATTCATCAGACAGAAGTTTAATTCTAAAAAAGCCAAACGTCCAAAATATTTTGAATGCCATTATTTTTCTTTCACATTCAGCAATTTAGTTAAGTTTTTGTTTACATTTTTTTTGCCAAAAATTAAGCTACAGAGTGGACCTGCACTACATGAACCCAATTTGCATGTAGACAGGAGTAACAGAACATGACTCTGTTTCTTGTGTTTGTTATTAACATATATATTCATGCACACAACATCCAGACTGTTTTTGAGAAAGAAAGGGGAAAGTGGAATCAAGGCCCAGTGGATGTCATATGATTTGACAGTAGCTTTTTTGTTTCGGTCCTCATTATCAGGTGAGAGAGAACTAAATGGCAGCTCCTTGATAATCCTGAATACACAAGGTTCAGATTTTCTCTTATGTTGGTGCCTGCTTGGCACAAAAGCAAGAGAAGAGGATGGCTGCTCTTTGTGCTGGTCCTGGCCTTAATCTGCCCTAAGCTATGTGGGCTGGTAATGATTCCCAAAGGATCACGTGTTTGCTACAGTATACTACACCTGTTTTCACATAGGAGCATGGCACAGGCTAACTCTGCCAGTTTTGCACCAAAGGGTAGGGCTATGCACACCTGGCAAGATGCAGCTACTTTACAAGACTTTTGTACTACCAGAATTGCATAAAAGGGAAAAGTGAATCTGACCTGTAAGTTCTAATTTCAGATGTAGACTTGTTACAGGAAACATACTGCACCAGCATACTTGCCTAACCCCACCTCATACAATATGGAGTGCAGCCTACTTACTGGAATATTGATACAATATTTCCATGGAAATGTTTTCTACCAGCATACGTATCATAATATTACTTAAATTTTCTTGCAGCTATATGAAGCTAATGCGATATGGCATCTCTGGATTCCAATGCTTACGTATTTGATAAATATGGTTAGGGGAAAAAAAGCATTTTTTAACTTTGAAATATTTTATGTAGCTAATTGGGGGAATAAGTAACAAACCAAATATAAACTACCTGATTTCTAAAATGTAGCTTTAAAATGTGTTTTAGAGTTTTAATGGGCTTGAGAGTTGTACATATAACTGCTTTTAGAGAATACTGAACCTAAGTTGCTTGGAGCTCAAATCACAGTTACAGTAATGTCTCTCTTACACTGTGTTGATAGTCATTTTAAGATATTATATTACATAAGAAGTGTGTACATACACAAGTCTTCCAAATCATAAAGTTGTAACTGTGAATCTGAAATAAATTAATATTGTTGAAATTAATGAACTGAGAAATTGAAGTTCACATCGCTACAAGAACAAATTTATTAATATCTGTTGTACATAAATTAATGAGAAATATCATCATGACAAAAATTAAACAACACTAAGGTTAAGACAGTCTAAATTATATTCTTACCAAGGAGTTAACTAGAAAGAGGTGATAGATTTTGGCATCTCAGTGCTTAAGTGTTAAAAAATGAGCCAGCTAGTCGAGGATATTAATCTCATGCCTTTTTATAGCACTTGATCTAAAGATTCCAAAGGAGGTGTACTGTACTTGGCTTTGATCTCAGAGAGTCCTTGACTTAGCCTACTATTATGATAAAGTACAATTAACAGAATGTCAAAATTGAGGTTTTCCACTTAGGTCCAAGTGCTAGGAGAAAGAAACTAAGGTTAGTCAGATTTTCATTTAGGGAACTTGAGAAGTGTCTGGTCCTTGACTGGTGAGTGAGCTGGCCTTGTCTGACATTACCAGAAGCGACCATGTTGTTTCTCAGCTGTCAACATAGCCAGTCTCCAGGGATGCTGGTCTACTGTTTGCTATTAACAAAACGCTAAGAGAAATATCACACATGTGGGAGTCAGGATGCTTTGCACAAAAAAATGTCAGAATCTTCCTCTTTTAAAAAGTGAAGTCTTTGTGGAACATCTTGTTAGAAAAGCACTTTTCTGTTATTCTTTTACTTGCAAGTTGATGGGGGGGAATTATAGCGCTCTTAGGATTCAGCCAAAGTTGTAATTTTTACGATCTGGAACTGCTCATATTGGCTTTAATTTACCAGTGCATCCCAGTGCAGGCAAATACTTAAAACACACGATTGTTTACTAAGGTGCTTTTTTGGATAAAAATGGACTTAAATGCTGTCTGAAATGCACCAGTTGTGAATCAGATATGCATGATTCTTCATACATTTATAATAACATTCATTTTTCCCTTTCTCTTTCAGCTATGTCTGGGCTTGTAGTCCCACCAATGTAAAGTCACTTTTGTTTACCTACCGTAGCACCAAGCTTCAGAGGATGGGCTTAGGGGACAAGTTTAGTATATTAAGACATGCTGATGGAAACAGTATCTCCAAAACAAAATCAGCAACAAATTGAAATGCTACAAAAAGACTTTGTTTAAAGATTTTATTTAAACTATTAAGAACCTACATGCAAACAACCTACTTCTTCATGAACAATTCCATTTTATTGACTGAACTTTTCTCATATTTTCACATTTCTCAGTCCTGAAGAAAAAGGAAAAAGCGACGCCTATTTTGTATAAAGTTTCTGATTACGTCTTGGCTATGTCTAGTACTTGCTATGTGTTGGGAGAAACTTTGTGGATGCACCATTTTGATTATCATGAAACACTGATGAAAAATGCCTCCGAACATTTTTCTGTACTCATAACTAGATTCACAATGGTTGTGTATCTCTATAATGTGAAATATTTTTTTGTGGTGAAAAAAGGGGGCCAAGGAGGTATGAGCCATCAAACTGGAAAAAAGGATGAATATATGATTAGAAAAAAAATTGGGGAGTTAGGGAGGGTGGGAGGGTTTATCATTGCTTAACTTCATCTTAACGAAATGGAACTTTGTAACTTATTGTAGTTAGAAATTGTAACTTTGATATTGAATTCTCTTGCCTTCAACAAGCACACTGACAGAGAAAAAAAATGCTACTGTCTGTTGGTAAAAAATATACTTCCACTGCTAGAGCTTCCTGTTAAGCAAGTGTGATCTGCAACATTTTTTCAACTTTTGCTAGCACTGTATACTATTGCATTCTTAGGCTACTGTGAAGTCTATGTTTCTTGTACCAGAAAATTGTCCTTTTGACTTCTAGATCCTTCTTCCCTAATGTGTTTTGTATGTGGTTATAAAATTGTAGACTTTTGTGATTTTGCCAAAGTTGTAGCTAAATATTTATACACTTGTCTTGAATTTTTTTCAGATCCACTTAAATATTTAGAAAAGCGAATTTTATTCCTTATGAAGAGTATAAGGAATAAAATAGTCTTATTCATTGCAACACTTTCTTTCACATAAACACTTGCAGTCACTAAGGGAATTTATTTTGTAACATATCAACTATAAATATTGTATTTATCTTTGAAATTTTGTATATTGCTTTTCATCATTTTTTTTCTTGTATGTATTGTTTTTTGTCATGGCCTGGTATTGTGATGCTGAGAATAGCATTAAGCCAAGAACAGTTGCCTTTATGTTTTTCTTTTGAATAAATTAGTGTCCATACATTTCATTTGTATTTCAGAAAGTTGCTATTGTTTAGATTTCCCATCCATTTTTTTTGTTTTGAGGAAAAGTCAAATTCATTGTTTATTTTTATATTATTTTTAAGTTATCTGAACAAATAATTTTGAAAAAAGTTGTTCGTTGTATAGTCAAATCAAAATTGTGCCACATGGCTGTAATGAATACTAGTAGAATATGTGCATGTGATGCAGCCACAAAAAAGATGAGTCTATTTTGTGGTTGGATTTCTTTCCTTTTCTTTTTCTTTTTTTTTTTTCCAGGATTGTAAAAAGTCATTTTTAGCTGCCACTCATGACTTTGCCACATAGCTGAACTGTGTTTACTGGAAAAATTCAGAGGCCTAAAGTTTAAAATAAAATTCACTTCTGATGTTTTAATTAAAATGTTTGCCACATTAACTTCTCTGATGCCTTAAAAGTGGACTTCTTTGAAGACCTTTTGTGCTGTTTTATCACAGGCTTACACCACAATTGTTAATCACTACTTCATTTGGATGATTTATGGTGTAAAAAAAAAAAAAAAGCACAAACCTGGTGTACAATTCTATCACTCCTTTATGTGTCTGTTTTCTGCTGCACTCTGCATACTCCTGAACCCTGCACTGATTAAGAGATAAAGGTTTCATATGAAATGAGGATCATACATGGTTTTTATATATTTGGTTTTTTGTTTTGGTTTTTTTTTACAGAACTTTTTAGTAAAAACCACAGCAATGACTGTATTTTTTAAACTGGAATGACCTCCTCTAATATATTGTGCCTGTTAGTGCCAAATCCATATTCATATAGAAAGGTTGATTTTTTTTTTCTTTGCACTAAATGCTTTGCAAATGCAGCACTGCAAAATGCTTTGCAAACTGCAGCAGAATTAGAGTTTAAACAAAAAGGAGAGATTTTTTTTCTTTCTGGACAAAATGCACATTTTAGTAAAGTGTTTATAAAGGGGTTTTAAAAGAATGATACGGTATATCACAAGTAATAAATGTGCTGCACATTTATTTTGTGATAACTAATAAGGCTTAGCTAAGTGGAAAAGCCTAAGAAGTCACTTTGGAACTGAATTGCCTCAGTTTTATTTTGTATAAGTAAGGTTTTGATCTAAAGAAGAGGTCACGTGTACATGTTAAGAAAGTTTGCAAGTTTCTTCATAAATGCAATCTGTTTGTG